>NW_018406830.1:105556-109058 GCF_002113885.1 Mizuhopecten yessoensis
GCAGGGAGTTAAGCCATCAAAATGGCAGTGACACACAGTTCATGGGAGTAAGATCATCACAATGGGAGTGGCACACTTTTCAGGGAGTAAGAACATCACAATGGAAGTGACACACTGCTCAGGGAGTAAGACCATCACAATTGAAGTGACACACTGTTAAGGGAGTACTGACACTACAATGGTAATGACACACTGTTCAGAGAGTAAAGACATAAAAATGGTAGTGACACAATGTTTAGGGAGTAAAGACATCAAAATGGGAGTGGCACACTTTTCAGGGATGAGGGACATTACAATGGTAGTGACACACTGCTCAGGGAATAAAGACATCAAAATGGTGGTGACATACTGTTCAGGGAGTAAAAACATCACAGTGGTAGTGGCATACTGTTCAGGGAGTAAGAACATCACAATGGTAGTGACACACTGTTCAGGGATTAGGGACATTACAGCGGTAGTGACACATTGTTCAGGGAGTAATAACATTAAAATTGTAGTGACACACCGTTTAGGGAGTAAAAACATTACAATTGTAGTGACACACTGTTCAAGGGTAAAGACACTACAATGGTAGTGACACATTGTTCAGGGAGTAAGAACATCATAATGGTAGTGACACACTGTTCAAGGAGTAAAAACATTACAATGGTAGTGACACAATGTTCAGGGAGTAAAGACATTACAATGATAGTGACACAATGTTCAGGGAGAAAAGACATCAAAATGGCAGTGACACAATGTTCAGGGAGTAAAGACATTACACTGATAGTGACACACTGCTCAGGGAGTAAAGACATTACAATGGTAGTGACACACTGTTCAGAGAGTAAAGACATCAAAATGGCAGTGACACACTGTTCATGGAGTAAGAACATCACAATGGGAGTGGCACACTTTTCAGGGAGTAAGACCATCACAATTGAAGTGACACACTGTTAAGGGATTACTGACACTTAACGGTAGTGACACACTGTTCAGGGAGTAAAGACATCACAATGGGAGTGGCACACTTTTCAGGGATTAGGGACATTACAATGGTAGTGACACACTGTTCAGGGAGTAAAGAAGGAGTGACACACTGTTCAGGGAGTAAAAAATCGCAATGGTAGTGACACACTGTTCAGAGAGTAAAGACATCAAAATGGCAGTGACACACTGTTCATGGAGTAATGACATTGAAATGGTAGTGACACACTGTTCAGGGTGTAAGAACATAACTATGGTAGTGGCACACTGTTCAGGGAGCAAAGACACTAAAATGTCAGTGACACACTGTTCATGGAGTAAGAACATCACAATGGGAGGGGCACACTTTTCAGGGAGTAAGACCATCAAAATTGAAGTGACACACTGTTAAGGGATTACTGACACTTAACGGTAGTGGCACACTGTTCAGGGAGTAAAGACACTAAAATGTTAGCGACACACTGTTCATGGAGTAATGACACTAAAATGGTAGTGACACACTGTTCAGGGTGTAAGAACATAACTATGGTAGTGGCACACTGTTCAGGGAGCAAAGACACTAAAATGTCAGTGACACACTGTTCATGGAGTAAGAACATCACAATGGGAGTGGCACACTTTTCAGGGAGCAGGGAGTAAGAACATCACAATGGTAGTTACATACTGTTCATGGAGTAACAACATTACAATGGAAGTGACACACTGTTCAGGGAGTAAGAACTTCACAATGGTAGTGAAACACTGTTCAGGGATTGGGGACATTACAATTGGAGTGACACACTGTTCAGGGAGTAAAGAAGGAGTGACACACTGTTCAGGGAGTAAAGACACTAAAATGTTAGCGACACACTGTTCATGGAGTAATGACACTAAAATGGTAGTGACACACTGTTCAGGGAGCAAAGACATTACAATGGTAGTCACAAACTGCTCAGGGAGTGAAGACACTACAATGGTAGTGTCACACTGTTCAGGGAGTAAGAACTTCACAATGGTAGTGACACACTGTTCAGAGAGTAAAGACATCAAAATGGCAGTGACACACTGTTCATGGAGTAATGACATACTGCTCAGGGAATAAAGACATCAAAATGGTAGTGACAACTTTTCAGGGAGTAAGACCATCACAATTGAAGTGACACACTGTTAAGGGATTACTGACACTTACCGGTAGTGACACACTGTTCAGGGAGTCAGAACATCACTATGGTAGTGGCACACTGTTCAGGGAGCAAAGACACTAAAATGTCAGTGACACACTGTTCATGGAGTAAGAACATCAAAATGGGAGTGGCACACTTTTCAGGGATTAGGGACATTACAATTGCAGTGTCACACTGCTCAGGGAGTAAAGACATCAAAATGGTAGTGACAACTTTTCAGGGAGTAAGACCATCACAATTGAAGTTACACACTGTTAAGGGATTACTGACACTTAACGGTAGTGGCACACTGTTCAGGGAGTAAAGACACTAAAATGTTAGTGACACACTGTTCATGGAGTAATGACATTGAAATGGTAGTGACACACTGTTCAGGTAGTAACAACATCAGGAGTAAAGACATCACAATGGGAGTGGCACACTGTTCAGAGAGTAAACAACATTACAATTGTAGTGACACACTATTGATGGAGTAACAACATTACAATTGTAGTGACACACTATTGATGGAGTAACAACATTACAATTGTAGTGACACACTGTTCAGGGAGTAAGAACGGGACATTACAATGGTAGTGACACACTGTTCAGAGAGTAAAGACATCAAAATGGCAGTGACACACTGTTCATGGAGTAATGACATACTGCTCAGGGAATAAAGACATCAAAATGGAAGTGACACACTGTTCAGGGAGTAAGGACATAAATATGGTAGTGGCACACTGTTCAGGGAGCAAAGACACTAAAATGTCAGTGACACACTGTTCATGGAGTAAGAACATCAAAATGGGAGTGGCACACTTTTCAGGGATTAAGGACATTAAAATGGTAGTGACACAATGCTCAGGGAATAAAGACATCAAAATGGTAGTGACATACTGTTCAGGGAATAAGAACATCACAATGGTAGTGACATACTGTTCATGGAGTAACAACATTACAATGGTAGTGACACACTGTTCAGGGAGTAAGAACATAACTATGGTAGTGGCACACTGTTCAGGGAGTAGGAAAATCGCAATGGTAGTGACAATCTGTTCAGGGAGTAAGAACATCACAATGGTAGTGACACACTGCTCAGAGAATAAAGACATCAAAATGGTAGTGACATACTGTTCAGGGAGTAAGAACATCATAGTGGTAGTGACACACTGTTCAGGGAGTAAAGACATTACAATGGTAGTCACACACTGCTCAGGGAGTAAAGACACTACAATGGTAGTGTCACACTGTTCAGGGAGTAAGAACTTCACAATGGTAGTGACACACTGTTCAGGGATTAGGGACATTACAATTGTAGTGACACACTGTTCAGGGAGTAAAAAATTCAATGGTAGTGACACACTGTTCAGAGAGTAAGAACATCACTATGG
>NW_018406830.1:111032-111112 GCF_002113885.1 Mizuhopecten yessoensis
ATAATGACATTAAAATGGTAGTGACACACTGTTCTGGGAGTAAGAAAATTGCAATGGTATTGACACACTGTTCAGGGAGT
>NW_018406830.1:112866-113110 GCF_002113885.1 Mizuhopecten yessoensis
AAAAAGACATTAAAATGGTAGTGACACATTGTTCATGAATTAGGGACATTACTTAAACAATAACTGGTTGTCTGGATGTAATTATTGTTGATATAATTACAAAAGGCATCTGGCAAATCCCATAAAACACTAGCGGGTTTTATGGTAGATTTGCCAGAGGCCACTTGTAACTATATCAACAATAATTACATCCAGACGCCCAGGTATTTTTTATATTTACATATTTTTCCTTTTTTAAGACATA
>NW_018406830.1:121951-122339 GCF_002113885.1 Mizuhopecten yessoensis
GCAATGGTAGTGACACACTGTTCAGAGAGTAAGAAAATCGCAATGGTAGTGACACACTGTTCAGGGATTAAGGACATTAGAATTGTAGTGACACACTGCTCAGGGAGTAAAGACATCGCAATGGTAGTGACACACGGTTCAGAGAGTAAGAAAATCGCAATGGTAGTGACACACTGTTCAGAGAGTAAGAAAATCGCAATGGTAGGGACACACTGTTCAGGGAGTAAGAACATCACAATGGTAGTGACATACTGTTCAGGGGGTAAGAACATCATAGTGGTAGTGACACACTGTTCAGGGAGCAAAGACATTACAATGGTAGTCACAAACTGCTCAGGGAGTGAAGACACTACAATGGTAGTGTCACACTGTTCAGGGAGTAAGAACT
>NW_018406831.1:0-380 GCF_002113885.1 Mizuhopecten yessoensis
CTCTGGTTCTATACCTAGTGGTCAGAACTGCTCTTGTAACAGACTATTGTTCTATACCTAGTGGTCAGTACTGTACATGTTACAGTCTCTTGTTCTAAAGCTAGTGATCAGAACTGTACTTGTAACAGTCTCTTTTTCTAAACCTAGTGGTCAGTACTGTACTTGTAACAGTCTCTTGTTCTAAAGCTAGTGATCAGAACTGTACTTGTAACAATCTCTGGTTCTATTCCTAGTGGTCAGTACTGGACTTGTAACAGTCTCTGCTCTTGTAACAGTCTCTGGTTCTAAACCTAGTGTTCAATACTGGACTTGTAACAGTCTCTGCTCTTGTATACGTAACAGTCTCTGGTTCTAAACCTAGTGGTCAGTACTGTACATGT
>NW_018406831.1:717-17932 GCF_002113885.1 Mizuhopecten yessoensis
TTATCCTGTCATATCCCCTTGCAAAAGCCGACCAAGTAGTAGCGAAGTGGTCCATTATCAGCACAGCATTGAACATTGATTTATTGAATTTAAATTCATATTTTGCTCATTCTTAATATCGATGTTAATCATATCTAGAATTATTTACTACCTAAAAATAAGAACGCAAGCAGTTGTTATTGTACAGGAAAAAGAAACAAAATGAAAAAGAAGATATAGAATTCATTAGTATGCGAGACAATATGAAATACAATGTAATAATTGTCATGTACTCCACTGTATACTAACATGTGAACAATCAAAAATAAAATATGATAAAAAAAAAATAATGTAATATGATATCCCTGAATTATCCTCATATTTATAAATGAAACAAAAATAAACGTAAATATAAAAAGTGGTACCATTTCCAGAATACAAAGAAAAATACTTGACTATTATATTATCTCATATCCGGTCATGTAAGATAACACTGGCCAAAATGGCAGATTTTGACCAAATTTGATCAGAAGCATCCTTGGGGGAAGGGAAACCAATTTTGTATATAAATGATGGGTCTGGCCCCCACTGGGGGCTGAGGGACGGGGCCCAATAGTGGAAATATAGCAAATTATTTTAAATCCTTCTTTTGTAGGAATGAACGGATTTGTTCCATATTTGGTCTGAAGCATCCTTGGGTGAAGGGGAACCAATTTTGTATAAACCGTGGGTCTGGCCCCCCAGAGACCTGAGGGATGGGGCCCAATAGGGGAAACATAGCAAATTATTCTTTAAAATCCTTCTTCTTCTGTAGGAATGAAAGGATTTGGTGTGGAGCATCCTTGGGTAAAGGGGAACCTATTTTGTATAAATGGTGGGTGTGGCCCCCCTTTGACCTGAGGGGCGGGACCCAATAGACTTTATAATCCTTCTTTTACCATAGGGATTAAGGGTTTTTATCCTAATTTAGTCTGGAGCATCCTTGGGCAAAAGGGACTCAATTTCGTATTATAATTGTTATGTTATAAGTCCTGTTGTACTTAGCTATTTATTGAAATATACATCAATGTTCATATATATACGTCCCGTTATAATTACGAATTCCGGAAACTCAGATTCTGATATTTTATTGCATTGAATGACTGGGTAAAAGTATGTAAATAATAACTACACGCACATGTCATACACGTATTTACATTATTTTTAACTTTATCTGTTACAGGTTGGCATCATAGATTGAACAGCAAAGCGGGACAAGCTAATTTGCCGTTCTACATCCTGGTTCCCCTGCTCCTGAAGGAAGGCTCCCTGGTCAACTTCCAGATGAGACTGGTGTCCGAGTCTTCATTACAGAGGTACCAAAGGACAACCTACCACCGAATCCAGGGGAAGGTAGCGGAGCTGTGTGACCAGTGTGACCAGGATGTCATCTCCACTTCTGCGTTCCTGAAGAGGGTGGGGCACGTCTATGCACCGAGAGTGACGGCTGACCAGCAGTATGACATTTGTACAGTTCTTTTTACAGATTTGGACATTTATGGTTTTGTAATTTAAAACATTGCATTAAATTTTGACGTTATAGTGAAATCTCAGAAAAAACTTCGGCAGACTAAATTTGTGTGGCTCTTACAGAGGGGGCCTCCACGTGGCAAGAGCTGGACAACAACAATGTATGCATTGGTGGCTGACACCCTCTAATTATATTCACTAAACATAAATAACAATTATCTAATGGGAAAAAAATTGAATGCTAACTTCATTTAAAATCCAATCAAATTGTATGTCACGATTTAAAAAGTAGGGCAGTTTCAACTAGGGCCGTTTTTACACTAGCTGAGGCCGTTTTGACCTAGATTCATTGATATGGGGTCAAATGTCAGGGGGTGTTCCCGTCCAACTTTACTGGTTTGGTTTATAAACTTCTGGTTGTTAAAACCAGACGCCTGTTACGCTCTAATATACCACTAAACCTGCCAGAAAATGCATTTTGAAGCCTTTGTCAGGTATGTATCTGTGAATCTAGACAGTTGTCACTAAGTGTTGAACTTCAAATATTAAAGCTATTACCTCAAAAGGTTAGGAATAACAAATCGTAAACCATTTAGTTGTGTGAGTCCTATTATAGAGAAAGGCAGCAAGAAGCCAGAGTTGCAAGATATAGCAGCAAACATACATGATGTATGTCGGGAAAAATGTCATCAGTATAGACACAGTATAGATTTATAGAAATAACAGTGAGAAGGCAGATCACCTTAGCAGGCGCATGGATAGTGATGATTGGTATAAAGAGGAATGTGGGTACAGAAAGTTACACACAGATTGGGGAAAGCATTCCAATGATAGGTTTGTTTGTTTTTGTTTTACGTCCTATTAACAGCTATGGTAATTTAAAAACTTGCCAGGATTTTATAGTGGAGGATAGCTGGATTTCCTGGAGAGAAAAAAAACGATCAACAGCCAGTACCTGGCGACAGCCCCACGTAGACCTCGAACCTGCGACCCAGTGGTTGCTAGTGGTAGCAGAATGTCGGACACCTTAACCACTTGGCCACTGTGGTCCCCTCCCCATTGATAGGTTTGCTAGTAATTTAAATGCCAAATGTAAGGAGTTTATTTCCAGATGGTGGACACCAGGTACAAGTGGTGTGGATGCTTTTCAACCAGCATGGGGTCACGGGACCAACTGGTGGGTGCCACCACCTAGACTAATTAGCAAGACAATGTACAAAATTATCAAAGAGAAAGCTAAAGGAACTTGGATCATTCCAATGTGGGAATTGGCTCCTTTTTGGCCAAAGGTACATAAAAATGGAAAGTTCATGTCATTTGTCAGGGATATGAGAATATACTAATCTTGCATTGTAAAGAAAGGCAATGGTAGTAATGGAATATTTGGAAATGGAAAAATTCAAGATGGTTGCCTTACATATTGAAGTATAATGTATGTTTGTTACAGGCTTAGGACTGAAAGGCACACTGGAGGAGGAGGAGGAGGAGGAGGAGCAGGAGGAGGAGGAGGGGAAGCAGGCTGGAGTGGTAACTGAGAATCTGGACAGTCCGACGTCCATCTGTTAAAATTGAGGAGTGACTCTAAGAACAAAAAGTATTTTGGTGCTTTTCAAAGGTGGGAACAGTTCATTAAGTGCTAAGGGGGGGGGGCTTACCCACTGAACCCATTCATACTTTATTTATATATGACAAAGCTGATAAAACATCCGTGAGGGTTATTCAGTCGGCTTTATATGGTTTAAGGTGGGCGCACAGTGGTCACGGTTTGAAGGGTCCTACAGACAATCATTTTGTGTCAACTTTATTTGTTGCGGCCAAAAGAAAGATATTTTAACTACAGAGCAAATTGTTCAGTTATGTGAGAAGTATGATAGTACCAAAGAATATTGTGATTTTGAGAGATTTGTCAATGATTGTTTGATTCTTTTCTGGA
Source organism: Mizuhopecten yessoensis (assembly GCF_002113885.1). NCBI lineage: Eukaryota > Metazoa > Mollusca > Bivalvia > Pectinida > Pectinidae > Mizuhopecten > Mizuhopecten yessoensis. Next base: position 4,139 of record NW_018406831.1, read on the forward strand.
TTTTTGAGATTTGTTGAAGTCAGCTCTTTAAAATGTGTAGATGTTACTTTTAGAGAGAAAAAATTGACATTGTATATATCTAAGAGCAAGACAGACCAATATATATATAGACAGGGAAATAGAGAGCCTATCTCATATACCAGAGCAAGGGAGACAATCGTTGCTAGATTGAAAGAGGTTTGTGGGGATGTCAATTTGGGTTTACATTCCCTGAGCTATGGAGGGGCTTCTATGGCAGCCAGATCCTTCGTAAATGAAAGATGCTGGAAAAGGCATGGTCGCTGGAAGGGTGATGTATCCAAGGACAGATATGTGGAGGATACGACAGAGCATAGACTAGGAGTATCAAAGAAGCTTAAGTTGTAGAATTTATGGGCATTTTGCTCATGTATCATTGTTAATTGCTCGTTCCTTGTATGTGTTCAGTGAGCAGGCTCATCCTATTTCATAGTTGTGTTGTTTATTGTGTCCAGATAGGTTTACTGTCCAGCATAGGACAGACTATTATTTTCCTGCGCTTCGGAGTCTAGCAGGAAACATTTGTCTATTCAGGTACGAACAGACACGTTTACGGGTAATCATGAATATTCATGAGGTGTTTGTCGGGTGCATAAGATATTTTGGTTAGCACTAGTAGTAGGGAGGTAGTGAACACGTGGACGTGTATAGGGTGATCATTCTGGCCCCGAAGCTTATTTTTTTTTTTTTTTTGTGTCTGGATTGACAGATCAGTGGAGATATTTTAAGCGTGAAGCAAACAAATTGTTTTACATTTTATTATAATATACAATAGGGTAGTGTTAAGCGCCATCAGGTTTTCCAGAGCTTTTCAGTTTTATCTCTGGTATTTAACCCTGGACACGAGAACACATGAATTTTAAGCATTGCAAGACAGTGCGAGTTGTTGCATTGATGAAATTTAAAAATATTGAAGAAGTTGTTTCTACCATTGTATTGAATTCCCTTTTTTGCAGTATTTCAATGCTGTCTTACTGCATTATTAACAAATTTTGGGAAAACATAGATCCACCAATGTTTGAACATATTTTAAATAGGATGATAGTGCTAGTGTTTAAATTTTCTTATTTTTTAAACATGTGGACTTGAACCCAATCATAACAATGTTACAATCTCATATGACGTTTTACACCATTCAAGCGTCCCTGGACACCAGATGATGGCACCCACCAGCATATTTCTGGTTGTGAATCTAACCATGGATGTGTTTTGGCAGAATTTAGAGGGAAAATTAGCTGCAGGAGGATACTATGATGGAAATATACACCCATGTAGAGTGTGGAGGGGGCCATAAGCCATAAGCCAGGGAGGATATGGGCGCATTGTGGTTAGATGGCCAAATGGACACAAAACGACAGAGAGAGTGCGCCGACTGACACTGATGGCTGAAGGAGGATTTCCCGAGGAGGGACTGTGACGGCAAGATTTTGGAGGTCAGTCATCTCTGCCACAATAAACTGTGCTTCAGTATACAGCACATAGTCATTGAAACCCAAGAAGCCAATCAGGCCAGGAATCACTGCAAATTACAAAACAGGTGTTCCTGTTGCCATGTTCCAAAATGTCTGCTGTGATCAGCAGGTAAGTAATACATGTATTTTGTATTTAGGTCAAGGTCATGGTCAAGGTCATGGTCAAGGTCATCCACTGTGGATGTGACACCTATATGTAGGTGTGAAAGTTTAATTCCACATTATAGTCATACCAAACGTTTTAACAAAATGGGCCATATCACTCTCTTAAAGTGATTTTAAAGACCTTGCCCACTTGGTTTCAATTAAATATGACATGGTGGGGCGTCATGTAAGGTACCAATGGAATGGGTAATTCAATAGTAGCAGTATATAAAGCGGATCTGAATCCGTACTACCATTATTGATAATCTATTTATTTTTCTTTCTTTCTTTCTTTCTATCTTTCTTTCTTTCTTTCTTGTAAGATGTATATTAAAAATTTAAGTTCTCAATATTTTAATGTTTCATTTCAATCATGTTGTTTCTCTTCTGAATTTTACACTGCAATGATTGACTTTGTGCTTTATTGTATAAATGTCTTTTTTGTTCTTTATCTAGGTCCTTGGACACAGCTTCCAGCAGTGATTTGAGACCCAACCCCACTACACAGTTCTTGAATGGCAGTCCCCGGTCCATGGTTCACAGAATACACCGCCCTATGAGCTCTCCCTGAAAAGGTACGAGTAAAGTTCGCACTTGATGGGAGAGACCGCTCCAGCCTTCTGTTCACAGATTCTACCTTTTGGGTCATCGGGTTCAACAGAGTCTTTTCCAACACGGAGTCACTGAGACGGGCATCAACTTTCTCCATCAGAATTTTTGACACAGTTGCCTCTCCACCGCTGAGCTTGAAATCACTTGGTAAGTAGATGTTGTCTGGTAGCCAGTAATTTCTTTCCTTCCCTGCACACACTATTGATTTGATCCTGTACTCACAATGTACACCTTGGTAACAATTCACGATTGCCTCCCTTACACCATTAGCAGCACGATGTAAGGGATCAATAAGACTCCCACAATGTCTGTCGTACAGGTGATACAGCTCTGCCTGACACCTAGCAGCTAGGTCACAAGTAAATCTTTTCTTAATTGTTTGTCGCTCTTTCTTAGTGGATCCCAGCATTATTTCCTCAAGTTACACACATTTTGAAATGTTTTTTTCTAAAATTCCTTGTTAAATGAATAGGGTCCAGGTTATGTGTTGGCTTTGTACATGATGCACCATTTTTGTATCTCTTTTCAGCAGCCTTGAATGCCCCTGTATCTGAGTCGGCGACAAGCTTGTACACCTCCAGGCAGTCTCTTTTGAGGTTCTCCAGACTTTCGTAGCAGTATGCTTGTTCATTACCAATTGATGAGGCCAGAGGTAAGTTACCTTTACAGTGTGAGGTATGTTCACTTTCCATATATTGCATAGTTTGCTTTTGGTGACAAGGTCCACCACATACTGGTCCTTGGTGTTGTGTTCTGTTGTGCTGAACATAACTTGTGTTGCTGGCTGGAACGGAGTCTTCTCTGCACCAGAATAAATTGGGTTTTTGTATGTGGCATCCACCATCAGGTCTACTTTGTTTGGCGGGTTTCCTCGGTGCGTGTTGATTTCTTTTATCCTCTTTCGCAGTTCATCCATGTCGATCTTGTTGAGTTCCTCTATCTGGTCACCTACTTTATTGATACTCTTCTGCATTCCTCTCTCTGAGGGGGCAGGAATGTTGGCGCTCATCAGGGTGACCCACAGTGCGGCATTGCCAATTCTTGTCTGTGTCAGTCCGACTTGCACTGCAGAATTTGTCTGCACGGTGTCTCTCCCCTTCCTGCCTGGTTCCCTCCTTCGTTCGTACAGAGAATACACACTAGACACATATGTACACTTTGTGCATTTGAGTCCTATTCGCCACCCTAGCCCCCGGCACTCCGGTGTCTTAAAATCAAAGTCCAGGGTTTCCCTTGCATGATGGAGTACGAGTCGGATGTTGATGTACAGCATCATTCCACATATTTCCCCTCCTCCCAATGTTTACTATTCTGTTGGTCCTGTATTCCGCACTTTCCCTGTAAAGAAAAAGAGACATGTTTGGATAATAAACATGAAATGTACATTTAATGTATGTGTAATGACTTTCAATAATATGTATCTACATTTGTGTTTTTATATTTCAGGTTTCTTTTGACTTACCTCAGTGGTTCATTTTTGGCCACCGGTGAAGGACGGAGCAGCCTGTGAGAAGATGTCCAATGTAAAGGTGAGGACTTTGGGGCTTTCACAACCTGGTCATGTAATTCACTTGTTAACCGTACTGTTGGGACTTGGTCCATGTCAGAATGAGTCCATCTCTCAATTTTCTCTCCGTTTTTGTAATACAGCTGCTTTCCTTTCTTAAACCGTTCGGCATTTTTCTGAGGTCTCACAACCTCTTACTTTGCATGTATCTGTCTCTGGTATGTTTCAGTGGCTGATCATTGCCCTTTTTATATACATTAGTAAACAATAGGAAGCCTTGTGTCAGTATTTACACTAATTAAGACTGGCAGACATCTGCCCCACTGGTGTCTGCACTTGGTTAGCAGCCCTCTCCCATCACTGTCTTTCATCTCAGCTGGGGTTATGTAAACATTCTGTAATCCTACCATTGTGGTGTTGTACTGTTTGTACAGTTATTAGTTTTTTTGGCTCTTTTCTCTAAATAATTACTTGTGTCCTGAATTTTTTACATAAAGTCCAAAAATTAAGGGGGTGTAGGTCTTAAAATTGAGTTATCTCCCCTGATCTTCAGACAATATGTTATTTTTGTTTATATTTCTGAGTAGTACAGTAACTGTACTTTAATGGAAACTCAAAACCATAAGTCTTAAGTATAATGTTTATTAAGATATTTAAATTTATATTTTGAAATTGATTCAATTTTCCTGTCTTTTCTTGCAGGAATCTCCAATCATAACAATGTTACAATCTCATATGATAATATGATAATACATGTAAAGCAATAACTGATGCTATATTTTAAGGTTTGCGGGATGCCTGCCAGTTATCAAAATGCTGGTAGACCATGGTTTGCTCTAACCATGAAACTTAGGGCCACCTCTTCCTCTTTGAAGAGCAATGGCATGTCTCGTGGTCAGGGCCTTTCCATCCGCAAAAATGGAGATCACCGTCCAGATCCAAAAAGTAATGGGATTAAAATAGATACTTATTGCACTTTAATGAAATGTTAATTCTAGAGAAACGTTGCTCAAAATACATTGTAAATGTTTCATGTTTGAAAATGTCTGTGGTCTTGAAAACATTCCCTTACAAAATAGTTGGGTTTTTTTCAGACTTTTTCGCTGGATTCTATCGCAAAAACAGCCTCTCCATACCAGATTTGAAGGATTTCAACAAACCTGTCAATGAGGGAGTGAGCTATGCCCCCAAGAAGTTGACTCTTAAATTGTGAAATCCAAAATACTGTGATTATAGAGACATTTTTGGCCCTTAATTACCAAAATAATATGTGGACGTTTTTTTATTTGGCAGTTGTGATAGAAACTTTACATAAACCTACGTGTGTCCAATTAGTGTGAATAACTCCATTGTTGTTTTTTGAAGGCAGCTCCTGCCAATTCCTCAATATTGTATTGATTAATGTTTATGCTAATTGTATTGATTGTATAAAATTGTATATCTATGTACGACTGTAAAGTGCTTTAGAGTGGCTTATGTAAGGTAGATAAGGCACTATATCAAATGTATCAAACCGGAACAAATTTTAGGTACAAGTGTATGTATTACAATCCTATGAAACACTTGGTGATTGGCCGATTTAGTTGTGCAACTCCTAAAAGGGTATACATTTTCTTTACATTTTTAGCGAAGGGCAAATGAGCATATGCCATGGCACAGTGTCCGTCGTCCGTCTTGAACTTTTCCTTCAAAAGCTTCTTATCCTGAACAGCTCAGTGTATTTTAACTAAATTTGGTCTGGAGCAACCTTTGGCCAAGGGGACTCAAGTTTGTATTAACAGTGGATGTGGATTTTGACATTTGAAGTTTTTTCTCGCTATATATGTATGCATAAGTACATACAGTATCTATCATGGAGTGTTATATCTTTACCTCATATCAGGTACTTTAAACACATCTAGGTGAGCGATACAGGCCCTCTGGCCCTCTTGTTAGTATACCAAATCAAGTTGTAACTTTACTGTATCTTTTTACTAGAACTGTTTCAGTATACTTTGTGTACTTTTTAAGTACCTAAATAAAGGGGCCAAATGTAACTTGTATGTACCTTTTTGTTTGTCAATACTTTTTTGTAACTTTTAAGTACTAGATTGAAACACTCTTTGAAACACTCTTTCTCACAAGGTTCCAATCCAACATCAAAAGTACTTTTTATGCGCCCGTCGTCCGTATTATGGTATGGGCTGCGTTGACCGACTGATGTCCGTCCGCCCATTTGTAAACTTTTCCTTTTCAATACTCTCCTGCCTCCTGGGAAACATATTGCGAGTTCGCATTTAAGAAGTCTATGTGCATTTTTGATGGAGTTATGCCCCTTTTATCGCCTAATAAAGGTATTGTGTAGTAAATGCAAGAACTTTTTTAATTTTTAATCAATTCTTTTCAAATTTTGTACCGTAATGCTAGAAGCAATAATGTTCAACACATATTCAGGGTCTTTCTGTTGAGTTTAAACTTTCTGCATTTTGGCATATATCACACTTGACATAGCAACGCTGTTCATCTTTTTTGCCGTTAATTTTTGCTCGTTTAGTGGGATGTTTCATTTCCAATGAAAGCATTTAAATATCACGATTTAAGAACTCGTCCAATGCAATGTGGCAGAGTTTTTTTCTCTTTTTCATTTTGGGGCTCTATGCTCCTTTCATTGCCAAATAAGGGCTTTGTGAAGTAAATGCTCAAAAGCTCATCTGTACAGCTGAGGTACAACTTGGCCCTTAAGAATATCAATTCAAGGTCATGGATTTGAAACTTCGTCTGTATAAGCCCTTTGATTATGAAGTAGTATTTATAGTGGATAAAGAAACAAGATGTTTTCCACATTTCCAAATAAATATAAATAAATATTTGTCTTAAGGAAGGAAGTGACAACACATTTAGACGATACACTAATTTAAAAATATAAACAAGCCGATTTCTCCCTTCGTGGTTGCTAAGTCAATAATTAGGTCGATAGGTAATTAAATAAAAATATTTTGTATTGGTACATATATACATATCTAAGCTTACTTTAACCCCAGTTTAGAACTTTGTGAATTTCTATCCTACATTGTTGTTGACATTGGGATAGCAGTACCATTGCTATGGAATGAAAGATGGATGTAACTTCATATTATAGTATGATGCTAGAATCCGTTAATAATTTTTTTCTTGTAAAAGCCAACACTGTTGTTTCCATTGTATTATAACTAGGCAATATTGGTCTGGTAAAAAAATGGTTGCCATGGTCAGAAGTTGGTTGCTATGGAAAAATATAATATTGAATGTAGGATATTGTCAATTCATTGTACACGTTTGCAATCAACTTATAATTGATAAATTTTAAAACTATTTTCTTTCCAAAATGTTAACCAAACCTCACTAAAAGGGGAAAAACCTACCGCAAATTATAGGTGGGTTGCTAGGCAATGCTGTCGGAATTCTTTGAAACTGCACTTTTTGTAAATGTTAAATGTTGATATGGTATTTAAAAATTAAAGAAATCCAAGGTGGGGCCGAAAATGGCCCTTAGTGCACCTACCTCTTTAGTCGAAATCTACTTGGCCATTCAGGACTACAGGGTAGTAGCGTTTTTAAGGGGAAAGTTGACTGATGACGACAGACACTGCGGTATGGCTTAAGCTCACCATGGTCCTTCGGACCAGCTGGGCGAGCTAAAAATGAAGATTACCTCCCTTTGCTAACTATGGTAGAATTGAAACTACCAAAGTACTATATTCTGCAGATCCTCTTTGATTTCCGAGAGAAACTTTAAACATACTTATTTAGGAAGTAATACATTTCTTCATGTACATATGTAATAGCACATATCTTTGGACCCTCTCCAACTCATATCCGCCAGGTTCAACATTAATATAATTCTAATTTTGTATTACATAATATATAATTTATTATTGTTTCTTGTTTTAAGTATGTTTACAGTTGCTTCCTTGCTGTTAAAAGTTCTACATCACAACAAAGACAAATAAATAAGGTTTCTCAGATTTATTAAGGAGCATATAAGGTGTCTCATAACACCAAATAATTAATTAGTAGTAAACTCTGAACTGTTCATATCAATTTTCCTGTTGTTCAATCCATTTGATCAATCAATAAAATTTATTGAAACAGAAAAACAATGATGCATTTCCGGACATTAATTAACATTAAGGTTAAGAAAAACACAAAAATATAATTGAACAATTCTTTTTCATGGAGATGGGGGCAAGGTATATAAATATATTGCATGTACAATCTAAGAAAACATTTCAGCATTAATATGGAATAGAAATGCTTGAATATCTTTTTGTTATTCTCCCAATTTTCTTTTGTCCTTGTTTAGGCATTGAAAGTATGAAAATATTTAACTTATATCAACCATTTTTGATGGTTGCACACAGGGAGGTTTTAATGTGGGAGGAAACCCACGTGGTTGGGGCGGATGACCACATATATCTTTCAACCTTGGTGAAAGGGGAGTGCGCTGACCACCCAAGTCATTACTGTATATTATTGATTATCTGTCTGCATGGAAACTTATAAATTGCATTAACCTGTGTAAACCAGACCTTTAACTTGGTCTGTTACATTTATCTAACTTGGTTTGTGTTTTACATCCTATTAACAGCTAGGATCAGTTATGGATGGGCAATGTTTGGTGGTGGAGAAAACAGGAGTATCTGTTGTTTCTTATCGAGGTCATTGCATGATTAATATGACCTTTGTAAGATAAAGCTGGAGAAAAAATAACAAAAAACTCCATAGAGTAAAAAAAATCACACAAATTTCCAAAACTTTGTTACATTGATATGATATCACACACCTGGAAATATTTTACCATTTCAGTTATGCCTAAAGTGGCATACAAATATATATAGGGTATTAAATGAGTTTTCATTTCATATGAGATTTTATGAAACAAGTCTTGGGAGTTTCGAGAAAAGTTTCATAAAAGCTCGTATGAAATGAAAACAATGTTATCACATAACTCAGAAAACTTACAAGTAGTTCTTTTCAAAAGATAACCTAAAGTTTACTTTAATCTCTGTTGATTGGGTTTGACACCCAATCAACAGAGATAGCCCTTTATCAAATGAACAACATTTTGATACGATCATAATAAAAAAACCACATAATTTTGTAATTTTAGGATCAAATGTCTTTAGGTCACTTATTCATGGTGAACAGCTCCATATATCAATTGAAACATTTCTTCGTCCCAGGTTACAGGTTCAAATTTACAGATATTTTTCAGCAGCCTGCTTGTGCACAAGTGAAGATTTTGTAGATACCGGGAATACAGGATACACAGAGTTTTCATGTTCTGTAAAAGTAAAATAAGAATGATTGTAGAAATCAGTGTTAAATATTAGCAGAGGATAAGTGTTTTTTTTTATTTCACTCCATTATAAAGAGCGAGTTCACTAATATATCCTAATCACAACAAAAATTCATAATTTGTAAGTGATTACACTACTTACAGGTAAAATTCTTTACTATCTATCTCATTCTTAGTTTTTTTAAGAAACGTTAAAACTTATGGTTCTGTGAAAAATTGACATACTGTTGTACATGCAAGAAATTTGTATTGTTTGCAATGCCTTGTTGAAACAAGATTCTATAAACCTTACCAAAACACTAGACTTGCAATATCCAATCCGATTTGGAGGAAATTCGTTCCTGAACTTTAACGGTATGTAGCTCAGTTTGAAGGGCGACAGGTTTTAGATCAATCAGGCCTATTGCATGTTTTTCCATCCAGTGAAATGATGTACATTCCACCCACAGTGTTGCAATGGCATCCAGACTATCAACAGTTCTGCATCCAACTAGCTCCTGTCTGAAAAATATCAAAAGCCAAATATAATTTTGACATTTAATTGTTACTTTGAAACATTTCTGTTGAACAAGTATATTGCTATTAACAAGGGTTTCCTTTAACCTTAACCAGGAGGAATATCAGGTATATCAGAATATCTAAAAGTTAGCAGATTTTTACTCGGTGACATAAGATAAGGTTGTTAAAATGCTTTGACCCGATAAACATAAAACCTACAACACTTGTGATTAGAGAGCTTAGGACTGTGATAGTAATGCAATAACACAATACCTGTTTTGTAAGGAATTGTTGCTGTCAACACTGGAACTAGACTCTGGTATGAGATTCTTTCTGTAGTAACTGAGAGTTCTATTCCTTTATCCATCATGAATGGTTGCCATAACCTCTGTGGTCTGTCTTGGATTGATGCCCTTAGATCTATCATTACTTGTAGTTCGAATTCTCTAGTCGTGGCCTGGGTTGTGGTTCCATCTGCTGTGGACTTTTGTCTGTGGTGGTCCTATTCATAGTGCTCTGCTGAATGTTGTGTTTTCGTCTTCAGTGGCCGGTTTTGTTGGTAGTTTCACCTAATTCTTTTATCGTTTGTGATTTTTTCTTATATTATTTCAGATCCGTTATGGGTTGTCATAAGTTGTGGTTCTGTCTGCCGTTGTCTGTTGCTGGTAGTTGCACCATACTCTGTGGCTCTATCACTTGGGGTCCTTTGTTTTGGTTCAATCTTCTGAGGTCTTGTTTCAAAAGCCGTTTTCCATTAATTTTGATTTCCATGTTGTCTGTTGTGTTTTGTTATTTCAGCGATGGCATTTGTAGAGTCATCTTCTGGTCTGTATTTGGTGCTTGTTCCATACTATTTAGTCTGTCCTGCGTCGTCATATGCTTTAGTCTGTCTTATATATGGTTCCATCTTCTGATTGCTTTCTGTCATCGTTGTTGCTTCCATCTTTTCCGGCCCTTTTAGTATTGCTGTCCCCTCCTCTGGTCTGATGCTAGTGGTTATACCATACTTTGGTCTGTCATTAGTGGTCTTGTGCTCTGGTCCGTTTTGTTTCATTATTTCAGCCGTTATTCGTCAGATTTGGTTCCATATATATTCTGGTCTGTCATTTGGTGTTTGTTCGATACTCTTGGTTCCGTCATTGGTGGTTTTTCCATACTCCTTGATCTGTCATTGGTGGTTGTTTGATACTCTTTGATCTGTCATTGGTGGTTGTTCCATACTCTTTGGTTGGTCATTTATTGTTGTTCCATACTCTTTGGTCGGTCGTTGGTGGTTATTCCATACTCTTTGGTCGGTCGTTGGTGGTTGTTCATACTCTTTGGTCGGTCGTTGGTGGTTGTTTGATACTCTTTGGTGGGTCATTCGTGGGTGTTCCATACCCTTTGGTTGGTAAGTCATGATTGTTTAATACTCTGATCCTTCATTGGTGGTTGTTCCATACTCCTGGATCTGTCATTGGTGTTTTTTTGATACTCTTTGATCTGTTATTTGCGGTTATTCCATACTCTTGGGTCGGTCATTCGTGGTTGTTCCATACTCTTTGGTCGGTCTTTGGTGGTTGTTACATACTCTTTGATCTGTCATATGTGGTTGTTCCATACTCTTTGGTCGGTCATTGGTGGTTATTAAATACTCTTTAATCCGTCATTGGTGGTTATTTCATACTCTTTGATCTGTCATGTGTGGTTGTTCCTTACTCTTTGGTCGGTCATTGGTAGGTGTTTCATACTCTTTAATTTGTCATTGTTGGTTGTTTCGTACTCTTTGGTGGTTGTTCCATACTGTTTGATCTGTCATTGGTGGTTGTTCCATACTATTTGGTCGATCATTGGTGGTTACTCTATACTCTTTTGTCGGTCACTGGTGGTTGTTACAGTCATACTCTTTGGTTGGTCATTGGTGGTTGTTCCATACTCTTCGATCCGTCATTGGTGGGAGTTCCATACTCTTTGGTCTGTCATTGGTGGTTGTTCCATACTTTTTGGTCGGTCTTTGGTGGTTGTTCCATACTGTTTGATCTGTCATTGGTGGTTGTTTCATACTCTTTGATCTGTCATTGGTGGTTGTTCCATACTCTAAGGTCGGTCATTCGTGGTTGTTCCATACTGTTTGATCTGTCATTGGTGGGTGTTCCATACTCTTTGGTCGGTGATAGGTGGTTGTTCCATACTCTTTGATCAGTCATTGGTGGTTGTTCCATACTCTTTGGTCCGTCATTGGTGGGTGTTCCATACTCTTTGGTCGGTGATAGGTGGTTGTTCCATACTCTTTGATCAGTCATTGGTGGTTGTTCCATACTCTTTGGTCCGTCATTGGTGGGTGTTCCATACTCTTTGGTCGGTGATAGGTGGTTGTTCCATACTCTTTGATCAGTCATTGGTGGTTGTTCCATACTCTTTGGTCCGTCATTGGTGGGTGTTCCATACTCTTTGGTCGGTGATAGGTGGTTGTTCCATACTCTTTGATCAGTCATTGGTGGTTGTTCCATACTCTTTGGTCCGTCATTGGTGGGTGTTCCATACTCTTTGATCTGTCAAATGTGGTTGTTCCTTACTCTTTGGTCAGTCATTGGTGGTTGCGTCATACTCTTTGGTCGGTCATTCGTGGTTGTTCCATAGTCTTTGGTCAGTCATTGTTGGTTGCGTCATACTCTGATTTGTCATTGGTGTTTGTTCCATACCGTTTGATCTGTCATTGGTGGTTGTTCCATACTCTTTGGTCGGTCATTGGTGGTTGTTCCATACTCTTTGATCCGTCATTGGTGGTTGTTCAATACTCTTTATTCCGTCATTGGTGGTTGTTTCATACTCTTTGATCTGTCATTGGTGGTTGTTCCATACTCTAAGGTCGGTCATTCGTGGTTTTTCCATACTCTTTGATCTGTCATGTGTGGTTGTTCCATACTGTTTGATCTGTCATTGGTGGTTGTTCCATACTGTTTGATCTGTCATTGGTGGTTGTTCCATACTCTTTGGTCGGTCATAGGTGGTTGTTCCATACTCTTTGATCAGTCATTGGTGGTTGTTCCATACTGTTTGATCTGTAATTGGTGGTTGTTCCATACTCTTTGGTCGGTCATTGGTGGTTGTTTAATACTCTTTGGTCTGTCATTGGTGGTTGTTCCATACTCTTTGGTCCGTCATTGGTGGGTGTTCAATACTTTGATCCGTCATTGATGGTTGTTTCATACTCTTTGGTCAGTCATTGGTAGGTGTTTCATACTCTTTGGTCAGTCATTGTTGGTTGCGTCATACTCTTTGGTCGGTCATTGGTGGTTGTTCAATACTTTTTGGACCGTCACTGGTATTCCTGTACTCTGGTCCGTTTTGTTTCATTATTTCATCTGTGATTCATCAGATTTTGGTTCCATCCTCTGATCTGTTATTGGAGATTGTTCCATAACTTTGGTCGGTCATTGGTGGTTGTTCCATCATTTTTTATTTGTAATGGGTGGTTGTTCAATACTTTTCTGTCTGTCCTACGTGGTCATGTGTACAGCATTTCTGTATCTTATTAGCTCCAGTGGGAAAATATTAAATATATAACATTATTTATTTTGCTAGTTACATGCAATTGGATGAATATATACAGAAACACTGTACTTTTGTTGTACCCGTATTTGAGCCTAAACCAGGACACACATCAGATATAACCAGATATATAAGGTGGTCCTTGTGCTTTCCATGTTGTCTGTCGTCGTTGGTGTTTCCATCTTTTGTTGTTCCCTCCGATCATCTTGTACTAGTATTATGTGAATTGATGCAGTTTGTCGAGTTTGGTCCCATACTCTTAGTCTGTCATTATGTATCGAGGTATCTCTGCTCCGTCCCTGCTCTAGGACTGCTACTCCATACTCTTTGGTCGGTCAAATCTGACAGAGTGTAATGATTTTGAAAAATTTGCTATGGTATCGTTTTACCAAACCCCTTTTTGGTAAAATCGGCGATACTTTACCGCCGCGATAAAAACCGCGATACCTTCAGTCTTTCGTCATCAGGCCGCGTACTGTTAAATACAAAGCACCATTGCTTGTAATGACAGTAAATCTGTTGTAGCAGAAGGACAGGCAATGGTCAGAAATAAGAATCAAAGTTGGCGTATCCAAACACTATGCCTCTCCTGTCAATCAAATTATAAACGCTGTTGATCTATCAAGTCCATTCGTCCCACATTCAACCTTTTTTTTTACATGTTTTCAAACAAAGTAAATCCAAACAAAATTACA
>NW_018406832.1:0-380 GCF_002113885.1 Mizuhopecten yessoensis
CGCATGTTCCGTCTCTGTGCTGTTGTTACTCAATATGCCTAATTTTGACTTTTTATATACCCCATGTCCCGTCTCTGTGCTGTTGTAGCTCAATAAGCATGATTTGACTTTGTATATACCCAATGTCCCGTCTCTGTGCTGTTGTTACTCAACATGCCTAATTCGACTTTGTATATACCCCATGTCCCGTATTCAATATGCCTAATTTGACTTTTTTGATAGCCCATGTCCCGTCTCTATGCTGTTGTTACTCAATATGCCTAATTTGACTTTTTATATAGCCAATGTTCCGTCCCTGGCTGTTGTTATTCAATATGCCTAATTTGACTTTTTTGATAGCCCATGTCCCGTCTCTATGCTGTTGTTACTCAATATGCCAA
>NW_018406832.1:1735-1935 GCF_002113885.1 Mizuhopecten yessoensis
TTTGTTACTCAATAGGCCTAATTCGATTTTGTATATACCCTATGCCCCGTCTCTGTGCTGTTCTTACTCAATATGCCTAATTTGACTTTTTATATGCCCCATGTCCCCTCTCTGTGCTGTTGATACTCAAATGGCTAATTTTTCTTTTTATATACCCCATGTCCCGTCTCTGTGCAGTTGTTACTCAATATGCCTAATTT
>NW_018406832.1:5160-5873 GCF_002113885.1 Mizuhopecten yessoensis
AACTTTTTTTTTTATAGCCCATGTCCCGTCTCTATGCTGTTGTTACTCAATATGCCTAATTTGACTTTTTATATAGCCCATGTCCCGTCTCTGTGCTGTTGTTACTCAATATGCCTAATTCGACTTTGTATATACCCCGTGTCCCGTCTCTGTGCTGTTGTTACTCAATAGGCCTAATTCGACTTTGTAGATACCCCATGTCCCGGTTCTGTGCTGTTGTTACTCAATAGGCCTAATTCGATTTTGTATATAGCCCATGTCCCGTCTCTGTGCTGATGTAGCTCAATATGCCAAATTTTACCTTTTATATAGCCCATGTCCCGTCTTTGTGCTGTTGTTACTCAATATGCCTAATTAGACTTTGTATATCCCCCGTGTCCCGTCTCTGTGCTGTTGATACTCAATATGCCTAATTTTACTTTTTATATACCCCATGTCACGTCTCTGTGCTGTTGTTACTCAATATGCCTAATTTGACTTTGGATATACCCCTTGTCCCGGTTCTGTGCTGTTGTTACTCAATATGCCTGATTCGATTTTGTATATAGCCTATGCCCGTCTCTTTGCTGTTGTTACTCAATATGCCTAATTTGACTTTGGATATACCCCTTGTCCCGTCTCTGTGCTGTTGTTACTCAATATGCCTAATTAGACTTTGTATATACCCCGTGTCCCGTCTCTGTGCTGTTGATACTCAATATGCCTAATTTGAC
>NW_018406832.1:10427-10669 GCF_002113885.1 Mizuhopecten yessoensis
TCTGTTGTTACTCAATATGCATGATTTGACTTTGTATATACCCCATGTCCCGTCTCTTTGCTGTTGTTACTCAATATGCCTAATTTGACTTTTTATATAGCCCATGTCCCGTCTCTGTGCTGTTTTATTACTCAATATGCCTATTTTGACTTTTTATACACCACATGTCCCGTCTCTTTGCTGTTGTTACTCAATATGCCTAATTTGACTTTTTATATAGCCCATGTCCCGTCTCTGTGCTG
>NW_018406832.1:10696-10971 GCF_002113885.1 Mizuhopecten yessoensis
CCCATGTCCCGTCTCTGTGCTGTTGTTACTCAATATGCCTAATTTGACTTTTTATATAGCCCATGTCCCGTCTCTGTGCTGGTGTTACTCAATATGCATGATTTGACTTTGTATATACCCCATGTCCCGTCTCTTTGCTGTTGTTACTCAATATGCCTAATTTGACTTTTTATATAGCCCATGTCCCGTCTCTGTGCTGATGTTACTCAATATGCCTAATTTGACCTTTGATATACCCCATGTCCCGTCTCTTTGCTGTTGTTACTCAATATGCC
>NW_018406833.1:0-380 GCF_002113885.1 Mizuhopecten yessoensis
CCCAAACTCCTTATAACGTCTTATATCTGTGTCGACTGCCTCAAGTCGGAGTTAATGTCGAGAACTCCACCCGAGGAGACGGTCTCATCTTCATCGCGGAACTATGTTTCCACATCACCTTCCTTGTCCTCCCAGTCGTGTAACTGGAACCATCCACGTGTAATGACGATTTTAAAGTCTGTTCCTGAAATCGTCATGCTACCATTTCTTATAGAAACATTCATAGCAAACCGTCTTTAATTTTAACATACGAATTTATAACACGTTATACACATATGTGTATATTTCGAACAGTAAATACCTTGATCAATCCAAATCAAGCAATAACTGTATCCGTCACATACCTGTACTTTATACAGTCTATAACAATACCTTGTGTA
>NW_018406833.1:4415-5025 GCF_002113885.1 Mizuhopecten yessoensis
GAACTATTGAGTGTCTCCAGTTTGATCTTAATGAGCAGCAATAATACACGAGGGGTGCATTGAAATCTCACAATGTACCGGTAGACAAGCCACTTGACCAATTTGATACTTACCAAGCAGTCATTGACATTTGTACAAAGCTACATTTCCCCTTGTAAAAAATGATATGTCCAGAATCCACACTATTAGTAGGATTCACGACCAAAAAGTCACTGTCATCTCCCGGTTTTTTCGATATAATGACTGCAAAAGGGTACTAAAGCGAAATCCTGCCTCAATAAACCACTTCAAGGAGGACAAAATTTATATAACGGAGTGTTTGAACTCCTATCGGTAGGAAATCGTAAACAAGCTCAGAAAATTATAGAGGGATGACCAAATTGCTACCCACTAGACAATGGACGGTCGAATATTTGTCAAAAAAAATAGAAAATGTCCCAAACTCCTTATAACGTCTTATATCTGTGTCGACTGCCTCAAGACGGAGTTAATGTCGATAACTCCACCCGAGGAGACGGTCTCATCTTCATCGCGGAACTATGTTTCCACATCACCGTCCTTGTCCTCCCAATCGTGTAACTGGAACCATCCACGTGTAATGACGATTTTA
>NW_018406833.1:6636-7133 GCF_002113885.1 Mizuhopecten yessoensis
TAATTTGTATAGATTAATAAATTACCTGTGTGTGTATGTGTATATTAGGATGTATGCATTATTGCTTATTTCTATGCATTTATGTTTGCATATGTACATGTGTATGCTGGTGTGTAATGGTTCTTTTCATGCATATGTCTACATATATATGTGTGCGTACATATATATTCGTGCGTGTATATACATTGTGTGTATGTATGCGTGTGTGTGCTAATATTTCGTATGTAATATTTATATACATGTGTACAATCTGTATGTATGTATGCATAACTGTGTGCGCTAATATATCTTGACCATTTTATACATGCATGATCCTGAAGTAACATTTTTGTAATCTATGCTATATGATCACCACATACTTGTNTGTT
Organism: Mizuhopecten yessoensis; assembly: GCF_002113885.1. Taxonomy (NCBI): domain Eukaryota; kingdom Metazoa; phylum Mollusca; class Bivalvia; order Pectinida; family Pectinidae; genus Mizuhopecten; species Mizuhopecten yessoensis. The sequence continues at coordinate 7,005 of NW_018406833.1, forward strand.
ATTATGATTTCCTATGTCCTCTATCTTCATTGAATTCTACATCTCCCAAATCATACATATGTACTGCCCATTTATAGCGTGCTTAACTTGTGGAAGTTTCTCTCTAATTTGTAAGTATGTATGTTTTTG
>NW_018406833.1:10981-16006 GCF_002113885.1 Mizuhopecten yessoensis
TGAGGAACACGACAATTTTATGTTCATTCTTGAACCTATTTCCTTCAAAGTTGTTTCTTTATAACATACTACCTTCTTCCACATAGTGTTAACGTGTCGCACTAAATCAGAATTTAATAACTTGCTTCGATTACCACGAGTTTAAAATTAAGCGTTACAAACTGAGAAAAAACTACTGCATAACATGAGATATTCGTGCATACTTTCATTAGTTGTTTGGAACTTTCAAATTATTTCGTGTGTGCACACTTTTGTGGATACCCCGTTCAACAAAATGCAAAACAGACTTTGTAGTTTCTACCGGCTTGGAGTTACCGATCGATTTGTATGTAACCCTGAATGCGATGACACTTTTCTTAGATGTGGTAGACTGAAGTTCTTTTAATCTATACATGAGAAGAATCAACAACATGTTCAGTATTAAATTCTTTTGCATACGATTCTTCGTTTTTGTTACATGATCATATTATACACGTACAATTTTGATTGAAATACATTTTCACATTTTTGTTGTGTATATTCTTTCGAGTTGTAGAAATATTCGTTGTATTTATATTTGTGGTCCATAGCAATCACGAACACACCATAGTAAGCTCATTATTTTGCCTTGTGATTCATTGTCACTTACTTCATTCTCCTTTTATGAACGTGAAATTGCTATAATTGTGTGGTTTTAAAATACTTGTTTTGATTTCCTAGATAGAACTTTTATATTTTTTTCTGACTAAACAATATGACTTTATCCCATAAACCTTCTTAAGATTTTGTTGCGTTTACTATAAACATTCAAACTACACNAAAGTGCTACTAACCAAAACATTGTTCAGATGTCTGTTCACATGTTACACAATTCGAAGAACAGTTGGTACTACACATGTCACCGTTTGTTTGCCAGGAATACATCCTCAAAAGAAAAATAATAAACCAAGTGAGTGGAGGAGTCTCACGTAACAATTTAGCGAGTTTAATGCTAACACAAAAACAATAACTATATGTACACAGAGAGGTTATAACTACCGAAACATTGTCAGATGTCTGTTCACATGTAGATATACCCCACTCCGTCCCCTTTTCCCCTATCTAACATAGTCTTGACAAGTTGGTACTTATGCATTTGAATGATGAACAAATACACGTATATCCACATACTTATGTACATGTATATCCCCCACATACAGATGTATAACCCTCTTTCTTCGTAAATTGAACTCATATAAAAATATATTGTACATAAACACATATATGATTCCTCATTCCATATGAATGCATTCGACCCTAATGCAGTTCAATGGTTTGTACGGCCTTATACATGTATATAGGTCATACCAGAACATTATCCTGTGACCTTCTCTAAAATGCTGTCTTAACAATTTATAGAGCAATCGTTGCTACAGTAACCACCTTACTTTCCAGAAAAACAATCTGAATGAAAAAGAAATGTTAACAACACTGGAGCTTGTTATCATGGTTTTGATGCAAATGAATTACGATATAAACAACCTGTCGTAATTGTGTCTTATAGAAAAACATAATTGGTAATTCGTATACACTGCAAACAAAGTATTCTTCCCATCAAAACGGAATTGTTTGCACTGTAGTCATGTCGGGATATTCGTGCTGTTGACCATTGCCACATCAGACATTTTATTTAGAGTGGGCCACGACGGTGTAAATGCGGATATTTCACGATTACAATCAGTTTCCGGAGATCGCGAGACCTAAGCCTTTTTTTCATTGGTGAATAATTGTTAACACCAAACTGTTTAACCTTGTTACATATTCAAGCCAGTTAAACGTATTTGAACACAAAAGCCATGCTTGAGCATGGGAACAATTTCATGCATAAGGGTCCCGGACAAGGTACGAGTCAAAACTTGTCTTTTTTTTGCAAGTTGTTGCAATATTTCATATAGTCTTAGTTGTTTTGCAGTTTGGACACTGTATATAATAATGTACTGAATATTAGAGGGTCTGTAAACAAGCGAGCGAAAGGTCTAGAAAGTTTTTTTTTTTTTTTTGTAAATATCTTTTAAATGGGATATAACAGTACTGATTACAGTGTTTGGATATATCTACATATGTATATGGAATATCTTTCGACTACGTATGTCTTTGTTTTGTTCTTTCTTCGTTTGGATCAGAACCTAATTGTTAAAATTACATTTGGACCAGAATCTATTTCAAGTTTAACAATGAAGTTCATGAGAGAAGATTTGGTTCTATTATTCATGCAATCACCGGGGTCATATACATATAATCAAAGTAAAATAAAAGTTTAATGAATTATACTGATACACTTTACAGCTGAATGGTCAGTCAGATATTTACTAGCGAATATAGTGTCATTAGGAGTAAGTACATGCATATGCATTTTAATGATATGCGTAATCCACTTTGTTCGTACATTGTGTCTGTCTTTTATACTTATTAAACAAGTATTACCTCATTTCATATTGAATGCTTTTAACTTAATACAACTTATTATTTCCTACGTATGCATATATTATTCATACCAGAACAATATCCGGTGTCCTTCTCACAAGTACTCTCTTTACAATCCGTGGAGCAATCGTTGTTACAGTAATCGCCATACGTTCCTGGAAAACAGTCTGAAAGGAATGGAAATGGTGATGTTATCAGAGCTTAGCAATGTAAATTGTGATTTTAATTATTGTTGTGTTCAGAACGCAATCCCCTCTTCTAAACAAGATGCCCAGTGGTAATAATCTCAAACTTGTAGCCTTAAAAGTGGACTAAAAAAAAGATACATGCAAACTTTCAGTATTTATGACTTTAAAAAAATTCAAAAGAACTCGTTAAAAGATTTAAACACAGTTAAATCCTATAACTTCGAAAGTGGGTTAAGGTGATTGAAATGAAAAAAATATTGAAAGCCCTTCATCCAAGCATGTTACTGGCCAACTATCAAAATGTGTGGCATATGGTTATTTAGAAGAAGATATGTAAAGGTTTATAACATATTTGACCCGTATGGCCTTGCAATATAGGTCAAGGTTATTCATTCTGAAGACATTGTTGCCATTCGCATAAGCATGCTACTGGCCAAATACCAACATTCTATGCCTTATGATTATTCAGAAGATGTCGATTAAAGGTTTAAAACATATTTGACCACTGTGACCTTACATATAGGCCAAGGTCATTTATTTGAACAAAAATAGTAGCCCTTCATCCAAGTATGTAACTGGCTAAATAACTTCAATTACATCACCCTGGACCTTTTGGTTATTCAGAAGAAATGGTTCATAGGTTTTAATATATTTGACCCATGTGACCTTGAATATATGTCAAGATAATTCATTTGAACAAACTTGGTAGACCTTTATTTCAGCATGTCACTGCCCAAATATCATAATCCTTGACTTTTTGACTATTTATAAGAAATTGTATGAAAAATGTTTAGGACCCCTGTGACCTTGAATATAAGTCAAGGTCATTGATCTGAACAAACTGGGTAGCACTTTATCCAAACCTGCCACTGGCTAGATATCAACAAACTGTGCCTTATCGTTATTCAAAAGATGTTTGTTAAAGGTTTAAGACTTTGACCGCTGTGGCGTTGAATATAAGTCATTGTCATTCATTAGAACAAACTTAGTAGCCCTATATTTCAGCATATTACTGGCCAGGTAACACTGCCCTGAACCTTTTGGTTATTCAGAAGTCGTTTAAATGTTTTAAACATATCTGACTCGTGTGACGGGGAAATTAGGTCAGGGTCTTAGCTAGCCCTTCATGCCAGCATATTACTGGCCGAATATTCTCACCCTGGGCCTTTTGGTTATGAAAAAAAAGTTGTTTGAAAGTTTTTTTAAGATAATTGTACCATGTGACCTTGAATAATATAAGACAAGGTCATTGTTTTAATCAAACTTGGTAGCCCTTCAACCCAGCATGTTATCAGCCAAATATCCTCATACTTTATTTTCTGGTTATTCAGAAAAAGGTGTGAAAATATTTTAACATACTTGACTCCTGTGACTTTGAAAATGGCCAAAGGTCATTCATTTGAACAAACTTGGGAGTCCTTTATCCCAGCATTCTACTGGCAAAACTAATACCATCATCCTATGGAGAAGTTGTTTTAGGTTAAACATTGACGTCGGACGGACAGACGGACGACGGACGAAGTACCACGGACGAAGTACATGTACCACGGCATAAGCTCACTTGGCTTTTTTGGCCAGGTTAGCTACAGATTAGTTTGAACACTTTTACTATAATTTCTTGAGTATTGAACGCGGGCTATACTTTTTTTCACGGGCTTTCCGATGAAACGAGCAATGAGACGAACTGTTTTCATCAAAGTTATAAACAAATGTGGGCTTTCTTTCAAATCCAAAAATATTTTACATCTTGTGCAGCAGGCAACCCCCGGGCAACCTACCGGGATAGGCAGTCCGCAGACTTTATTTCCTTAACATAGTATGTTCAGGTGTGTGGCCAATATAACAGAACGAGCAATATGCAAGAAATGTTGGTGTATGTTATCTTTAGACGTATCAAGAAACATAGCCAGGCTTCGATATCTATCGGTTATAGTAAAAAAAACTCCATGAAGGGCTCCACTTTTTAGTGTATAGGTCCACATGACGCATCTGTATAGATTTCTTACAGAAGATTTGTTTTTGCACGAATGTAAACTAAAACAATTATAAGTACATAGTACTTCTTGCAAAATCACGTGTTTTTGATTGTTGAATTACAGCTAGATCATGTTATAAAGATATGTTCAGTGATGTTTTAATGTGTGTGTGTACTAGAAACTTACAGAAGCAGGAACCGGTTGTAGAGTTACAGTTACCACCATAACAGTTTCCGGAGCACTGGCTGTTACAGTCACCATCACCGTACCTCCCTACGTGACATCCTGTTTGAATGACACAAAGAAAATACACAAACAATTTCATTAGGTTTTAGAATATCAATAAAATTTACACTTAATAATTATTTAAAAATAATGATCATCAAGGTCAGCTAACAGAAAAACACTACATATACTTC
>NW_018406834.1:0-883 GCF_002113885.1 Mizuhopecten yessoensis
AGTCAATTACAACTAAAAACTAAATATGACAGAGTCTGTGTAATATTATATTAAAACAATGGGAAATATGAAATTGAATACATGTATCCATTATGTTTATACATCTTTGGTACTTTAACTAAATCAGTGTTATTTCTAACATCCTTTTAGTTTCTATCAACTAATTCAATAACAACTTGTAAACAAATTTGACAGATTTAAAATAATATTAGATATTGAAACAAATGTTTATTATGAAATTGAATACATTAATCGGTTTTTGTTTCGACGACTTTTTTTACCTAAATCAATGGTATTACTAACATACTTTAAGTGTCTATCAACCAAGTCAATATCAACTTGAGAGCAAATAAAACAGATTTAAAATAATGATATATTGANCATATAATAGAACATTGAAACAAATGCTTATTATGAAATTGAATACATTAATCGATTTTGTTTCAACGATTTTGGTTCTTTAACTAAATCAATGTTACTTCTAACATTATTTTAGATTGTATCAACCAAGTCAATAACAAGTTATAAAGACATATTTAAGATGTCATATAATTATGTATTAAAATAAACGTTATTTATGAAAATCAAATTATTAATCGATATTGTTTCAACGACTTTGGTGCTTTAACTAAATCAATGTTATTTCTAACATCCTTTTAGTTTTTATCAACCAATTCAATAACAATTTGAAAACAAATTTGACACATTTAAAATAAAAATAGATATTGAAACAAATGTTTATTATGAAATAGAACGCATTATTCGATTTTGTTTCAACGATTTTGGTTCTTTAACTAAATCAATGTTATTTCTAATATCCTTTTAGTTTTTATCAACTAAGTCAATTACAACTAAAAACTAAATATGACAGAGTCTGTGTAAT
>NW_018406834.1:1276-126544 GCF_002113885.1 Mizuhopecten yessoensis
GTGAACTAAATCAATGCCATTTCTAACATCCAGATAGTTTCGTTTAATTCTGTAACAATTCAAAAGCTAGCATTACAGATATAAAACAATAATAACATTTAAAAAAAAGTAAATTATCAACTTCAAAACATTACTAGAGTGTTTTCGTAATTTTGGTTATTGAACTAAATCAATGTCATTTCTAACATCCAAATAGTTTCTTTTTCTTTACACAAATTTGTTACAACTTAAAAACATAATCTAATGACACAATAACCCGTATGCTGATTAAATATTCTTAAATTGATTCAATGTTTTTTCTAACATCCATTTAGTTTACATACATGTAAACCATGTCTATCAGGCAATCAAGCAAACGTACGATAGTAATAGTTTAAAATATATGTTAATTGTCAATTTCAAACATCAATCGATTGGTTTATATACCTTGATTTCAAAACTACATGAATGTCATTTCTAACATCCAATTAGTTTTATACAAACCAAATATTTACAATTTTAGATAAAACCTTATACATTTTTATCATAAAGCATAGAACAGTTTAAAATATTACTAAATTGTTTCAATGTCCATGGTATTTAAACAAACGTAATCAATGTCATTTCTAACATCCACTTAGTTTCTTATAACAATGTCCATCACAACTTGAAAATGGAAACTACTGATTTAAATAATAACATGCAAAAGTGTATTCACTGTAAAGTTCAAAGTATAGCTGAATGGTATATAAATGACTTTAGTTGTTTTAAAAAAACTAAATCAAGGTCATTTCTAATATCCATTCAGTTTATATAAACCAAATCTACCAAAGCATTCCAACAAACATTACAGATTTGATTTATTAAAGTATAGAACTGTGTGTTAATTAAAACATTCAACACATCAATCGATTGTTATAATAACTATGGCTCTCAAATTTGATCAGTCATTTCTAACATCCATATAGTTTTGATGAACCATCTATCAAGACATTCAAACAAACGTTTCATATAATAGTAATTAGTATAATGTATGTTAATTATGAAATTCAAAACATCCATCGATATCATTTTAATGACTTTAACTTCAAAACGAAATCAATGTCCTTTTAACACCAAAATAGTTTTATACACCAAACTTGTACAATGTACACACATATATATAATAACAGATATAAGGTTGTATTAGATATAAACTTCAGATTTCTCGATAACTGCCCTGACCAACGATTTTAAACAAGCTTAGTCAATATCCTGTATTACATAAACATATTTTTTATAAATCAAATTTCATACAAATATACAAGAATAAAATATGGAAACGCGTGTTTTGCTTAAATTTCTACTCTGTTTATAGACATTTCATCGAAATGATTTCAAATAAATATAAATAGCATTTATATCATCTATATTTTAGACCGACCTAGTGCATCTAAGTTCTAAATTATAGTTTTGGTAACACGTTACTTATGTTTTCTGATAACGATGATATTTTATTATACTAAAGCAATGTCATTCTCATCATTCAAGTAGTAAATATACAAACCAAGTCTATCAAAAACTCAAACAAAAATTATATATTGAAATATAATAAAATAATATAAACAAATTATGTCTGTCAAAACATTCAAACAAACATTACATTTTCAATATAATAAATAATTTATGCATATCATGTTTGTCAAGACATTTAAACAAACAATACATATTTCATACATTGAAGTAGTATATACAAATCAATTCTGTCACAACATTCAAACATATATCACATAATATAATTAAATAGAATATAGAAATAAATTGCATCAACAAATTAAAACAAGTGTTAAAAAATATTATAAAATAGTATATGCAAATCAAGTCTGTCAAAACATTCGAAAAAGATTATAAAATTATATATCAAAAAAGTATATACAAATCAAGTCTATCAAAACATGCAAACAAATATTACATATTGAAATTAATTAATTAATTTAAACAAATCAAGTCTGGTAAAACGTTCAAACAAAAAATAACATTAAATATTTAACACAAATGTACAGATCAATTATATCAAAACCTTTAAACAAAAATTACATAATTTAATATAATAGTATTTTCAAGTCAAGTCTGTCAAAATATTCAAACAAATTTTACATTTTAAATATAATAAAATAATTTAAACAAATCAAGTCTGTCAAAACATTCAAACAACAATTACATATTAAATATAGACAGCTAGTATATGCAAAACAAGTCTATCAAAACCTTCAAACAAAAATTACATTTTATATATAGATAGCTTATANAAACAAAAATTACATATTAAATATAGATAGCTAGTATATGCAAACCAAATCTATCAAAACCTTCAAACAAATATTTCACATTAAATATAAATAGCTAGTTTATGCAAACCAAGTCTATCAAAACATTCAAACAAAAACTACATATTATATATAGATAGCTAGTATATGCAAACCAAGTCTATCAAAACCTTCAAACAAAAATTACATATTATATATAGATAGCTAATACATGCAAACCTTTCATATAAAAACCTTCAAACAAAAATTACATATTAAATATAGATAGCTAGTATATGCAAACCAAATCTATCAAAACCTTCAAACAAATATTTCACATTAAATATAAATAGCTAGTTTATGCAAACCAAGTCTATCAAAACATTCAAACAAAAACTACATATNTAAGCAAAAATTAAAAATGTCTTTATGATCCGTTTGCAATCTGAATTATCCAGTTTCCATGCCTCTGACAACGTGTCATCATACATTTTGTCTCTATTTAAAGGTGTAGATCCACCGTCGTGTCCAAATTGATGGAGTACTTACTCCGTAGTTGTTGATGTTTCCGGATATCTTACCTTGTATAATCGAAGTCTATCCACTGTGTCGATGATGCCTTGACCGACATTGACTTCATATTTCTCATGCCAGTCGTTTGAACTAGCAGCTGGTAATATTTGTACTATTCTAGAAAAAATAAATTCAGCTCTAGTACTGGTATCGGATTCGACACCATCAATTAATGGATCAAACCTCTGATAGACGACTAAATCTCCAACTTTTAGCAGAGTGATTTCATTCTTTAGTAACTCGTGCAGACCAAGGGGCACTAGTTTTCCCGGAAAGTACGCTAGGGATTCATCCTCATCGTTTTCTTCCTCATCTAAAAGTTCATCGCAGTACTTTTTGAATCTGTTTGGATTATCTATATAATCAACCAGTTCACGCATTTTTTCTGGTGCGATTTTGTTATCTAAACAATCTGAGAGAGTTCCAAAAAGTTTCTGTCCAACGTCTTGCAGCCACTGCCTTACTCCTTGGTCGTTAGCTACAAAATATAACGTTGGTTCGCTTTTCTCGACCGAGTAAAAACATTCCTGCAGAGCTTCTGTGTCTGGAATCTGTCTACCATCCACCGTAAGGAAGGTTGTGATCTCAGAGAGGGTAACTAGCTGTATTCTCAGCAACCGTTGACGGTAGATTTGAAATTCTTCGTCACTGAATTTTCCTATCTTTTGTATAACGTTCAAAAATCTTGAAGACACTAAAAATGCTCCTAATTGTTTAACTTTCATATCCTGTTTGGTATTATTCGTAGAAGATAAAAGGCATTCCTGCACGATTGAACTTAACACTCTTGGTTTAAAGTTTTCAGGTAATTTTAAGATGAGATTCTCTTGTTTGTGACAATCCTTCAAACTGTGCATAAACAGTATTCCAGGATCGGCGTTTTGCATAACCCGTGATCTAAGCTTTGGTTTATCAACAAACACAACGTCAGTTGATTTTGCCAAACGTTTTTCAGAGGTGGGTAAATAAATGGCATCAACTTCCTTCATGGATCTTTCAATATCAGTCAAGCTGTTCTCTTCTAGCAACGTCATGATACTTCTCAATGCAGTCAACACGTCCCGTATGTGATCAGGTCCAAGTATGTTTGATTTGACTTCGGCTTGAATTCGAAGCAGCACTTCTGAGTATTGACTCAAAGTAACCGAATCGGTTGTTCCAACGAATTGAAATAGTTCTTTGTATCGTCCGTAATAGAGCGGAATCTCTACCAAATATGGCGGTATCGGTTTCTTTCCATCAAACGCAATAGATACTTGTTTCGCGTTGACACATATTTCCTCTTCCCTTATGTGTACGAGTGGTGTTTCTGAAAGCATACGTTTGGTTTCAGAATGACCAAGGCAATGTTCCTGTAGATACTCATAAATCTTTGTCATCAAATCGTTGATGACTGATTCAGAAATACAAGCGCATTTAAATTCTGTTTTCCTTTTCTTGTCCTGTATTTTTTTGTTGATGGAATCACACACATTGTGGGTATCATGCAGTACTTTGAGTAATGGTGGTTCGCTAAGGATTCCTAAACCGATCCAATTGGTATGTACATACCATGGAAGAATAGGAGTGTTTGTCCATACAAGTGTCGAAAGAGATTGAGGAACAGAATCGCAAAACTGTATCAAATTCTCACATCCAAACTGCGGGCATATTTCTTCATAATCTTGTTGAACAACGTACGGTTCAACGAAGCGAATGCTTTTTATTGTTTCTAAAAATGCAGCGTTTTTGCAAAAGCCCTCTGTATCAAGCAAGTACTTGACAATCTCTCTAGATTTTTCTCGTATATCCTTTGTCATCCCAGAAGATCGTGCATTGCTCTGTATTTGTTTAGCAAACTTAATGAATAAATCCTTCGACACCGTTTCTTTCATTCCCGCACATAACATGAGTGTATTCCACTCCGCATTTCCAAATGGATAAGGCGGTAACATGGATTGGTCACAGAGTTTCTCACAAAGTCTGTTGCGGGGGCTATAGAAACAGTCGGCACGTTTCAAATTCCCTTCCTGGTAAATGAATTCTAATGTCCTTAATGCATATTTGAAAGGACATTTTGGGTCATCCCTCAGCATATGTCGTACATACGTCAGATGTGTCAAATGATGATTTTGTTCAAGATGATGGAATTGTGGAAGAATATGCCGGCAGTATAATTCAGGAACTGATATTGTATGATTGCAGTTTAAAAACGACATTAATCTCGATGTGAAATTGTTTTCTTCCAACAAAGTACACCCACATTTGGTGGCCCAAGAGTCTATGCCGTCTTTGGTGAGATTCCATGGCTCTTTCACGATGTAAACTTCTGTTAGAGGCTTTTGAATTATGACATTTGTTCCATTTACAGTTGTGAACAAGGGAAGGTCCTTAATCGTGTTAACTATAGATGATTGTCCTCTCAGTTTGTCAATGTTATCAAGCCTAGATAAGTGCTGTAGTATCGCTTTACATTGAACGATATGGAGTTTTTTCAAATTATCCCTATGGTAATGAAGACATTGAACTAATCTCACTGGATCCTGCTGTGAGGCCACCATATCTCCTAGCGTTTGAGAAAAAGTACATTCTCTGTGTGGGGTCGGGATGTTTAGTGAGACAAGAACCTGACGAAGGACTTCGTCTTGAAACGAACTGTTGTTCAACAGAACGTAACCCTTATGACAGGGAACTAAAACATCAGTGCCTCGATCATTTTGTTCTGTCGTTTTCCTCTTTCCAGGTATAAGGCACCAATTTCCTAACGCTTGGACGTTAATACCCTTCAGAGAGTCCATGTATTGCCAGAATTCACGAATCCATTGAACACTTAAAGTTTGTTTATCCCACAGTATTGGTGTCTGTCCTGACAGTGTGGCCATGTCGAAATTGTGGGGTAGCATTTGTGAAAAAACTGTTCAAGTCAAGACTTTTCAAACATTGGCCATTTTGCAACTGAGTGGCAGGTAACAAAGTGACTAAATTCCCATGCACAAATTCTCTCGCTGATTTTAGCAAAAGATCACAAAACAGAGACAGAAACACAGGTTGTTTTGGAGAAAACCTTCTGAGGATCGCATCATTTGTCACCAATAGGGGAAGCTGTTCTATGTGTTTTACGAAATTGTTCAAATCTTTGAGGCAGTATCGCAGTAGACACACGATGTTTTCGATACTTTTGACAGGGGTTTTCATTACTCTACAGTTGATATGTTTAAGCAGGCAAGCATCCGGTGACGTTGTGTCTGTCCTTAAAAACTGGATGACAATATAAGGATGAACCAAATGTTTCTCTGACATAAATTGGTCACCGCACACGTTATCTGCTTTCTGCAATGCCTGAACCATACTTTCAAATATCCACAGTGGCGATTCTAGCAGTTTCATGCCGATACCTTTCAGAGTATCGGACAGTTGATGTGCTTCTTTTGCAGCGCGTATAATGTTTTCTTCTGCCTCCTTTTTGCTTTGTATTCGAAACCGGTATGTATTGGGTTCACTTGCTGGCTGGAATTGGTCACGTAAATTATCGAAGTAAGCATAGAATTCATGTTTTTTTTGAAGAGCAACCCACCATATTTGTGATGCATTTTGTGATAACACCGGGAACACAGTAGACTCCTTTTCATACAGGATAGAAAAGAATGATGTTATCATACATTTGATAAGATCATTTTTTCCTTTCCCATACCGTGGAAATACCTGGTGATACTTTTCCAAACTGGATTTGTTATCGTCCATGGTAAACCTTTCTCTGCCATTTCCGAAGACTGTATCTCGTAAGTATTCAACAGCTAGGACATAGCTGTTTGATATCGCTGTTTTGAAGAGCAATCTATTCCAGTCACCTCTGTGTGATTTCTCCCACAATGATCCCCGCGTTTGAACAAGAGCAAAATGACCATTCATATGTATTGGAAGTCCTGTTTTCAAGGGGAGAGGTAGAAAACAAAATGCTTGACCTTCGGCTTTTGACTTCTCGCTGCTTGAACCAGCCGGTGACAGTTGAACCACCCCCTGTCTGTCGTGATATTTGGGAAAAGGCGTGTTAAGTCTCTTTTCATCATATTCTGCCTCTGTTCTAGCTCCAGCATCCCTATCCCTATCCTGTGATGTATACGGAAGAGCCACTGCACCTTTCGGTGTGAGAGCGATGTCGCCGTATTGGAAGGCTGTACTTACACTGTCTGGTAACTTTGCTTTGGAGTCTAATCCAAAAGTCTGTGCTATAATCCAACGCTCAGGTTGAGGTGAATGTTCCTGTATAGTCATGATGTATTTGACTGTCTGCATTTCGATATTTTGGAGATCCACTGATCTATCATGCAAAGCTTTTGTGAGTGTGTCACACTTATGGCAAAACTTTCCTAGATTACGTTCATCGTTTCTTTCCAAGCTTGACTCCACTGTGTAATTTTTTATGATATTTCCTTGGTTATCTATTTCCCATAATGAAATTTTTCTAATATTTCTCAAAAACAAAAGGCATTTCTTCATGTTTTCTCGGAATTGTTGAAGTAATTCCTTCAATAGTTCGCTATGCATTGGTTTGTTACATATGAGTGACTCACGTGCCATTTGTTCGTTTCGTAAGGGAAATCGAAACCATGTACCCTGTTCCCGAGGAAACTCCTTCTGTAAATAACATTCATACACGCCTGGATATGTCTCCTCGAGATCCTTTAAGTCAGGAAGCTGCAATCCTGGATTATCTTCGGCAACTGGGCAAAATTTACAGTGCAGGTCAAACATACAAAACGTTCCCTTTTTTGGTGTTGTTAGACCTCTGGTGATAAAAGAAGGCGCGTCTGTCAAGTGATAAACCACATTGAACCCGATACCAAACTGGCCAGTCTTAGTTGGGTCTTGAGATTTGGACCCTTCACCGAGTTTACAAATGCCTTGTAGATCTTCAGTAGTAAAACAAGAATCATTGAAAACACATAATGCTGGACCTTGAATGGCAGACCACGTCTTACCAAATATGCCTTTCTTTGCTTCATGCTGTCTCATGTCTTGGATGAACATTATTTCTTTTGCCCCTGCGTCATCTGCATTTTGTAACAATTCGTAAAGAATTGCCTCATCCCGAGGATATCCTTCTAAAATTCCTTTTAGTCGTTTCACAAGTTCCTCCTTTTGCCCAAATGGCATACTACCTTTAATGCTATTCAGGTGTTTCACTCGCTTTGATTTTATGTCCAGCAGCTTGCTAATATCTTCCGATATTTTCTTGTTAACGAAATGCATGACGTGTTCCCTTTTGAACGTATACCCGTCATCTACACACAATTCGTCTGCTAATCGAAAAACATTTGCATCGTCTGGAACAAAGATGCGAGATTTTTCATCAGAACCCAATTTTGATCCAATTCGCTCACAGACCAGAACGAGAAATTGTAACAAATTCACCGTAAGTTTAACATTTTTCAAACGCTGAGATTTGTTGTTGTCCTTTTGCACCTTTGCAAGTGCTGAAATGACATTTTCTTTGGTAAGCGTTTCTTGAACACCAACACATTTGAGAAAGTGTGTGTATTTTGTAACTTCGGACTTACCCAGCTGGTATATTGCTGGTGTACAGTCAATTCCATCAAACGTATCTAGGGTTGCGTGGCTTGGAGGGATTAGCCGATTAGACATCCATATTATAGGAAGGTCGTCGTATTTTCGTAATAGTTTATTTTGTGAGCTGTCCAAGTATTCGTATACAGAATGGCATATTGAATGCAAAGTGGATCTTTGCATGTTGGATAGATCATCACAGCGCACCTTGCTGATAGCCAGTAGTTGTGCTTCAACGTCATTATGTGATACGTTTACTCTAACTCCAAGTAACTGAAGGAGTGTTTTAACTTTTAGCTCACTATTCAGTCCTTCCGTATCAGCAATCAATTGTGAACATGCTATTTGATACATTTGCGATGGGAAAAACATTTGATTTGGTGGACAAAACTTCACTTTTCCTTCATCAGAACTTGTGGAAACCCATGATAAAGGCCAATGGCTAGGCTTCTGAAGAGAAGGTATGAAGGCTATACTACTCAAAACATTGATGATTTGACCACAGTTATGTTGTTCCCGATCAAGATAAGCCAGCAACTTTCGACAGCGACGCAACGCCTCTTTCGGATCAGACAGTTCCGCAATAGACGTAGCTCTTTCCAAAATTAGTTCGCCTGACAATGTCTTGTCCATCATACCCAACTCCACAAGAATATCAAGGATGCTTTCTGAACAAAAAAGCTGGTTGACGTCAGATGGATATCGGCCGTCCCCATTACAGAACAGCGCTGATACCTTAGATTTCGGTCTTACAAGCTCACGTGGCAATCTCAGTCGATCATCAGGGCGAACTGGAATACATGGATTTGATTTCAACAGCTGATGCAAATGATGTTGGTCGTCTTTTAATATAAATATCACCAACGCATCTCGCTTCTTTCCATCTATTTGATTTATGTTTGGAAACACAATTTCCTCATAGAATGTTTTCATGGTCATCGTCTGCTGTCCTAATTCCTCTTTACAACCGGCCGTGCAAAATTGTTGATATAGAGGCTCTGACATATCCATAGGAATGTTTGCCCCCTGGTAAAAACGTTGAAGAGTCTCAAAGGCAATGCTCCCAACTTTCTTGTTATGACGAAAACCATTGTCAAGAAAAACACAATCACGAAATGAAGCCCAGCGTCCTCTTGTTCTATAAAATACTCTGTGGTCGCCACTGATGACTTTTTTACAAAATGCCTCTGCCAAGTATGCCTTTCCTTCATATTTTTCGTTTTCCTTTATAATTGGCCAAAGTAATGAGTAATGTTCAGAAGACACTCCAAACTGATCCAAACTGGTCAACATCGAAACGTACGCGTTACATACGGCGTCGGACATGAGCATTCTGTTCCAGGTCTGGCTCGTTGTTTCTCCTTTTTCGTCGCTTGTTCTCTTGACTAAGTCTTTCCTGTCACTGCTTACGGCAAAACATCCGTTTATATGTACTGGCGTTTTGCATTCGACAGGTAAAGGAAGAAAACAAAATAAATGACTCGTATTATAGAATCCAGGTAGTTTCTCTCTGTAGGGGAACGGTACCGCAGTAAAACCTAAGCTCTTTTTTTTCAAGGAAACGGCAATGCTTCCAAGAGGCAGAGCTCCCTCGCTTTCGAGACGAACTGAATGTTCAAGTAGTACTCTACCAGTTCCTGAAGCCCAGGCAACCAACCATGGCGAAGATTTTACATATGATCTCTCAACGCTTAGAAATCTATTTTTAGGCATGTGCATCTTAACTGATATCCGTTCAATGTATGTAAAGGCTTGTTTTGTGCCACAAGCCTTTTCCACTTCCTTCATGACGTTAACGTCAGCTGGGTTGGTGAATATCGGATGGGTTTTGCTTACTGTTTTGTCTGTGCTGAAAATGAGTTGAATATCATTTGCTGGATCTTCACTGTCTTCAGGGAGATGAAACAGTTTTATTTCCTTTATGTTCTGCGTAAATGTCAACAAGCTGCCAGCACAATCCTTTAGAAGATGAAGAAGTGTTACCATATCATCTCTGCAATACGGTGTACATTTTATAGCACTCTTTAAAGCCTGTTCCTTCGTTCGTAAAGGAAGTCGAAAAAGCGTTCCTTCGAACTTCAATGGAAAGATGTCTCCAGACAAATCGCATCCAAATATTTTGTTATATGGACGGAACTGATTCCTTCTGAGTTTCAGGATACCAGAGCTTTTTTCTGTAAAATTGAGTCTTATACCTGGACTGCTTTTGTCCTTGATGGCTTTCCCAAGATAAGTAGTGTGTGGATCAAGTATAACCAGGGAACTTCCACTGAGGAAACTTGGAACATCTGTCAGGTTGTAAACAGCGCAGAATCCAAGTCCAAATTTGCCAATTTTAGTTTTTGTTCCTTTTTTTGTTTCTCCTCCAAGTTTAACAATATTTTGAAAATCGACTTCAGTGAATTCAGCATTGTTGTAAGCCCACAATGCTGGACCCTGGCACTTTGCCATGTTTTCGTCAATCAAGCCAGTTCTAGCATTTTTATTTTGCCTTTCATCATAAAGAAAACAAATATGTTGAGCTCCAGCATCGTCTGCGTTCTGTACCAGCTCCTTTAAGACTGCTAATCCGTCTGGATAGTTTTCCAACACATGTTTCAGCCTTGTTGTTAAAGGTTCTGACTGTCCACACGCTGAATACATTTCTTCCATCCCTCCGTCTGACATATATTTTCGAGTGAACGATTGGATACCAAGAGATTCAGCTAATTCAGCACTGACATCTGAATGAACGTATCTGACATTACTGTCTACGTCAATGTCAGCAAACAAGCTCGACTCCTTGATTGTACAGTATGTACATTCTTCTACCGGATACAAGTCCAAACTGGCTTTATCTGATTTTACAGGAACTAGCACACCATTGAGTGACGTATCCGTATCTTTAAGACTTGCTATACATTTCAGAATGCGTATCGCGATCTTTCTGTCTCTCTTGGTTGTTGGTGTTCTAGTTGTTGTTTTTATCGTTGTTAGGATGGATTTAAATGAACTTACTGTGAGTTCTGCTGTTGACCCAAGAAATACAAACATAGCGGAGAATTCCGAAAATTCGACAGGCAGTTTGTGCATAAAAGCTTTAAGATCTATGTTCCCGTTTTTCGGAAAGGAAATAAACACTTCTTCTGGAAGACGAAATTCTTCTCCTGTACAAACTACTGCTTGTGCCTTTAGCCTTTCCAAAGGTAGCTTAAGTCTCTCAACCGATGACTCGATATGATTAGACAGTTGCTGATAGATGCATTTTATCATAAACATCAGCGTTGCTTTGTGTTTAATACAAAACACCTTTTTCACTGCTTCCAGTTGTAATAAGCATATTTCGACACTAGGAGGTTTGGTCCATCCGTATCTTTCCGCAAGGTAGGGATGGTTGGGCGTTTCAACAATGCATTTAACTGATGCCGATAGCGACTCGTGCTTGTTTGAGAGGATATCTTCCGGTGAACATAGAAGTGATTCAAATTGATCCCCGTACCAGGGCAGTATGTCTGGATAATGAGATGGCCTATTTCTGATGAAGGTTATCCATCGGTATCCCTCTAGGTGAAAACTGTCCAAATTGTTTCTCGATTTCGAAGCCATCTTCTCAAGGAGTTTCATCACCTGCAAGGAACATTTGTTTATTTTTTTCTTGTCTACGTGTTCCTTTTTTCGGCACTCCCGATCTAGTATTTGGACAAGATGATGGACATCCTCTGGTTTAACATCCTTTTCTGACTTTAGACCAAATTTTCTAAGAGCGGGTTCTAGAGCCTTCTCTTGATAATTTGTCGGAAGAAGTTTGCTTTTGTCAAAATGAAATAACTCCTGAAGATTTCTATCAGTGTGGTCAAAGAATCGTCCTATCGGTGCAACTTCATTAATTTCCATGGCAGTCGAAATCTCAATGAATTCGATCCTGGAGCCCAAATCAAGTATTCTGGTTTGATTAACACCAAATGTAATCAGGTTTTCTAGAACATACTTCATGAAACGTTCAATGCTCGGCCTTTTATACCCAGTTGAACTGTTGACCATTGCTCGTAAGATTTCCTCAACTATCTTCCCCTCCGACACTTCCGTTGCTCCTAGTCGTTCAGCAAGATTTTTCTGTGGGATCTTTAAATGTAGCAGAGGAGCATGATATTTGACTGGGATGCAGTTTCTGCATGCAATTCTCTCGTTCTTTGATATTGATGTATACTTCACGTCGTTGTCAACGTTGGACGTTTCTGGGAAAATATCTAATTGTCTGATTATGTTATCAACCTTTTGACTGGTAACTTTACAATCTTTTGACAGAAAGTTCAGCAAAGCTGCTTTCTCCTTGTGATTAGATCGTTTGTTGAAGTGAAGGGCTGTAGTATCAAGTGATTGCCTGCTTCCTTTACAGTCGTCGTGCAGTCCTTCCAAAAGTTCAAAGATTCCTTCAAGGTCTGGATATTTGCAATAGGTACCCATCAACTCAATATGCGTTTCACCTTTCGGAATGTGTTCAAGAACTGTAAATGTTAGGTTTGAGAGAGCATTACTCAGTGTCTGGTCCAGACGGTTCATCCTGTCACAGTTAGCGACAACGTATCTTCCCTTCAACGGCATTAGCTTCAAATTATTTTTGGATCTTGAGTCGTCAATTACAGGAACCAAGAACATATTTTCGACTTTTTCCAGAGGGATTTCATGCTGACGGATATATCCAAAACCCTTGTCGAGCCATTTCATTGTAATATGACTTGTGATAATACCAAAACATCCATTTTCTCCTAATTTTCCATTTGCGGACAATGTTTCTTTAAGTAAACTCGGAAACTCCTCATGATTGAGATTCCTCAGGTCAAATATACCTATAAAAGAAGACGGCTGTTTTAGGAGGGATTTGAGAATGATAGACCACTTAGAGAAGCAGGCATTATAACAAATATCTATAAATACATGTTTCAAAATTAACTGCTGTATATTTGAGCATACATTAAAATCACGTGATACAGCAGCCATTTTCTGCAGCTAAATTTTGTCAATATAAAGATGTACACATCAACGAATCCTTAAACGGGAAAAGCATACTCCAAGATAGTATTTGTGTTTAGCTAGGTGACAATAAGGGATGTGGATTATATCAAAATATCACTGTACCGCTAATTTGAATATTCAATTAAACTTAAAACTAGTACATCATTTCTTAAACAATGAATAATGCATTACATACCTTCTGTCTGCATTTCATTCAAATGGCTCAGTATTGTTTGTGCTATGTCTAACTTGACAAAGTTCTGTTCAATGCCTGGGAATATTTTCATCTCATCTTTCGTGCATATGTAGTTAGGATATCCATTGTCAAACGAACGGAATGTCTCGTCTTCTAAAGGTAACAACTGAAGGTCACTGAGGTCAGAGTATCGCCGATCTGCTAAAATAAACTGCAGCAACACCAATTTGTGTTCAGATGGATATCTGGTGTAGATGGGTCTTTCTCTCATGACATTTCTTAAAAACTTCGGCGTAATCCTTGCCACGTCTGGAAACATGTCTGCCACGTGAGAGGGAACATTGACAACATTTCGTTGACAATCCAGCAGAAGATCGACTATACATTGTTCTGTCTCTCTGACATTGATAGATTTATCTTCATTCCATTTCAAAATAGAAAATATCGCATCCTTTGATTGAACCCATTTGCGACCATTATTTTTAGTGTAAAACACGTCTTTTGTTTTCAAACTCCTGTACAAGGGATCGACAATGGTATTCCAATTTGGTCGAACGTTTTGTCGTGATGGCAGTATTTTATATACCAGGTTATCGGCCTCCATGCAATTTTGTCTGACTGTGCGTTTTTTCATGTAATCTAGTGTATCGGTGTACGCAGCTACAATCACTTCTTCACATAGAAAACGGTTCCATCTCTGAGCCTCGTCTTCACGCTCAGGCTGGTTGTCGGTAGGCCATTTCACGTGATGTCTGTCCTGACTGAGGGCGAAGAATCCATTGATATGCACGGGAAGTCCTGTGTAATTCTCACCTGTAGACGGAAGAGGAAGGAAACAAAACACATGTCCATGAAATGTTGCGTCCGACCTGTTATCGATGGGAGCAGCGATTCCAACGAAAGGACTGTACGACAGTTGTGTATCCTCTGTCAATGTTCTGAGGTCACCGGAAAGACTGTTCAGGCCTTTTACATAATTGCACACAACCCAGCGTTGCGTTTTGACTTCTTTTCCGTCCTTAACAGTGACGTTGACAGGAAATATTGCCTTCATGTCGTTATCGGGTGACCTACCTTTACATGCCGCAAATTTCAAGTTAAAAGACGTTCTTTCTTTTTTTTCCTCCACGGAGCATGTCACCGAGAATGATGAGATTAACTCGTCTTTGTTATGAAATGAGACTTGAGTGATATTCTTCAGAAAAAGAGGCAGACACGGAGCTTCTTTCTTGAACATTGTTATCAGCTCTTTTACATCACGATGATTAAAGACTTTTGTCGACAACTTTGAAGCAGAGCGGCGTAACGGAAACCAAAATAAGGTACCGTGGTACTCATTCTTCAACGATTCTTTTGTAAATCCACAATGACCATACAAGGTCTCCATAGCAACAACAGCCTGTTTGTAATGTCGTTTTTTCTGAACAGTTTTTTGAAGTTTCTTGAATTTCAATGTGTGGCAATCGTTTCCAAGTTTATTTTTGGTCCGGAAAGGATCGATAATCAACAGCTTGTCACCACTGATTATGACAGGGTTATCTACAATAAATGTAATGCAACTACCAACTCACAAAGTCATGATTACAATATAAGTCATTATTATACATAATGGAATCTACATTTGTTAAAGAAGTAAAACCGAAAGTCACGCATAGAATTTTTGAATATGCAATAATGAAATGATCAGTAATGATACAGACTAATTTCAAACAAGAATGTTTCATGATTGTCCAGGTATCTGATTTAAAATGAATTCTGTCAAACTGTGTTAGAAACAAACAAACAAAACTTACAAAACAAATATCAATAAAACAACATTAAATTAACGTCGTGATTTCTGTGTACTAGCACATTGGTTGGGATTGGAAAAGGGTTAGTGTATATATCATAATAGCAATAACATCATTCAATCATACTTATAAACAGACTGTATGGACAAGATATTGAAGACACAAGACACCACGGTCTAACAAACAGCCTAATCATCATCCGTTCTTTATAATGAAGCTTAATTTCATAAAAAGATTCCACTTTTAGATTCAGATTCATAGTTCATAGACAGAGACACGGCCAAATCAATGCATTTGGATGTCAAATAAGGCAAAGGATACACTTACACTAATCTATAACCATTGTCACCATTGTGAGATATGTATTTATATGTTAATCTTTTTCTCGGAAGAAATATTTCGGAAAAAATACATGTTACTGTGCATTTTACAGAATTATTGTTCTAAGAAATTTTTGAAAATATGTAATAAAAAAAAACACATTAACTTGGGTCCGACCTTACAACCTTTACATAGCAAAGCCTGCAGCCTTGCCATGAATTTATTTTGAATGTCAAGTATCAAAATAGGTATTCAATTTATGGGCCACAAATCCTTAAAATATTCAAACTCGAAATATATAGTTTCACAGAGAAAGTTACTATAAACCAGAAATAATCATTTTAACTGCTACCTCTATTATTTAGAAGGGGGGAGGGGGGTGTTACAAGACAAATACAATATATCGTTGAACTCTTCTTCGCTATTTAAGTTGATGCAGTGGTACCTTTACCTTAAATAGAAGTTAAGGACCCTTAAATTAAATTTTGTTTTGGACCAAACACTTTCCTGTTTTAACAAGACAATTTACCTACCTGTCATGTGGAATACAGACTTGAATCCGAGACCAAATCTGCCAACTTTTAGAGCGTCTTCACGCTTAACCACTGCGGTTGATACTTTTTATATATTTCCAATCATCTTTTTTGAACACTGCGTTGTTATTGACACACAGGGCGGGCACCTGGCAGAAACAGAATATTGCATTTACTATCTAATCGAAAGGGAAAAAAACTCCACGTAATAAACAGGAAGTTATGTACAAGGGACACAACTAAATAATTAAGAACCAAGTTATTATAATTTGTATTTGCAGTTATTGCTTACTATCAAATGTTACAATGATCTGTCGATTTGATATTCAAGGTTAGATATTTTATAAGGAAGACAATGAAGGGTTTAATCCAGGATTTTACAATGAAATTTACCTTATCGACTGACCTTTCGTCTTCAATCTGAAAATAAATGCACTTTTCACAGTAATTTACCCCAGGTTATATTTGATTCACTTAACATTACCCTGAAATATTCCGAATAACATCCGCACTGCTTGTACTGTCCGCTCGTTGTCTCCTCGGTGTCGTTCACATAAATAATCTCCATCTCTGTAGCGTTGGCATCGTCAGCATTTTGGATCAGTTCCTGTTAACGATCAGAATGAGGAATAACATATTTTTGGGCAGTATGATAATTTAAATTGTTATACAAATCAAGTATATTAACCGATCGGTATCCTTAAACCGGTATACCGGTATAAATTAATTGCCATAGCGAAACACATACAATTCGAAGTATAGCTGGAGCAGTGGTTCTTCAATGCGAGTTTGTGCATTAGCTATGTTGATGGTAGGAATTTGTTGGTTACTATAACCTTGATTGCATTTTCATTTTGATGCAACAAACAAAGCTTTGTTGAATATAAACTTAACTTATAAAAGATTATTTTTGACATACACACATATGACTACCTTTATCATTTGGTAATATGGAATGAATTAAATTTAACAAGTACAAATTGTAATGGGAACCATTACAGAAGTCCCCAAACGACCCATTTACTACGAAATGATTGTTGAAACCGGAAATGGACGTTACGGTTGTATTTGTGGTGTAATAAAGTACATATATACCAATTTCCATGAAAATCGGACGATATTTAAATTTGGACAAATAGAGGCTCGGAAATGGCGGTCATTTTGTTGAAACCGGAAATGGACGTTACAGTTGTATCTCTGGTGTCATTCAGTACCTAAATACCAATTTTCATGATAATAGGACAACATTTAAATTTTGACCTATTTGTTGCCTCCCCTTGGCGGGTTTTTTGTTTAAGATTCAGAAAGCAAGTATGGGCACTGGAAGAAAGTGGAGGAAATAAGAATAAGAATAATAACTAGAATTGCAATTGCGAGCAAAAGTGGAAGTCACCCTCCCCTGCTAAGTACGCAGCGGTTTTAATTTTCACAAAACGAACACTGCAGTTGTGTTCGTAGTGCCTTACAACACCTACATACCAATTTTCATCAAAATTAGACCATATTCAAATTTTGACCAATCAGAGGCCATGAAATGGCAGCCATTTTGTTTTTTCACAAAACAAACATCGCAGTTTTGTTTGTAGTGCCATAATACACCTACATTCCAACTTTCATCAAAATTGGACGATATTTAAATATTGACCAATCAGAAACCTGCATTTGGCCGCCATATTGAATCCAAAATGAAATATTTTTAGTCGAAAACGATCGATGTGACGTTATCATCCCTTTCACTAAGTTTCATGATGTTCCATTAAAGAAAACAAATGTTATTACTGGTTATGATTTCGGCCAATCAGAAGCAGCGGCGGCAATCTTGGATGCTTGACCCGGAAAAAAAAGTAGGATGCACAACTACATATAATACTGATTATGTATGCAAAGTTTGATTAGATTCCCATCAGTGGTTCCTGAGATTAAGCGCGGAAGCGGAAGAATAATAATAAGAATAAGTAAGAAACCGAACAATAACAACAAGTCACCCGACTTCGTTCGGGGTGACTTAATAATAATAGATGACAAGAGTAATTAGGAAACGGAACAATAACAACATAAGGATCTTATTACACTGCAACTTATGTATCTTTTTTAATCTTTGCTGGACGATTAAACATGTTTTATTGCCCTGCACTTAGATGGTTGTTATAGCCGTTTATTTACTTCCAACACATCATATCAATAGACACCATAAACATACAAAGAAAAATATCCTGAACATTGGCCGGCTTCTTTTATTATTCGGAAGTCAATTAAACGCTTTGACTTTAAACATATTACCTTGATATTGGGTCAAGGTAATTCATTTGAACAGGCTAGATAACCCTTTATCATACCATACAACTGGCCAAATATATTCACCCTAGGCTTCCTGTTTATTCAGAATATACTTAACAATTTTGAAATAATTTACCCGTCACTGTATATTGGGTCAATGTAATTCATTTGATCAAATCTTATAACCATACATCCAAGTATATTACTGGTCAAATATTGCTAGATTTCTAAGTGATCAAGAAAAACTTTTCACACATTTGTCATTTCACCTTAAAAGCTAGCCAAGTTACTTAATGTCCACAGACTTCGATTCATAGCCCTTCATCCTAGCATGCTTATTGCCGAATAGCAATACCCTAGCCCTCTTATTTATATTGAATATGTGTCAAGGTCATTCATTTGAACAAAATCCCGTTTATGGTTAATAATCAGGGATTAATAAATAGAGTACTGTTTCAGACGTGCATATAAAGGTAAAGTAATTTGCTCTCTTACATGTTTGCTGAATCGTGCGTTTAGATCAATACTTATAATACTTTTTATATCAAATTTGCCGGAATAAAAATAGATCTTACCAGGATTATTTGAGCATCTTGGTAATTGTCCAGTATAGTCTTTAGTTGCTCCAGGAGTGATGGTTGGTCCATGGCACAGTCTGAATCTGTTGAATCAGAGTCCCTATCTACAAAAATATTACCCATTTTTAAAGGTTTTTTTATGAAAATCCCAGACAGTAAATGTTTATGCAAAAACAAATGGGATATTTTTGAAACACGTGAACTGCCTTATTTCACTTCAAACTGTGTATCAATAATATATAGTTTTGGAGTTGGCGACTATTTCTGTTAAAAAAGATACTACTAGTCATTCAATTAGTGTTTCATTCAATAATATACACACAACTGCGATGGAAAATATACTATTGTATTCAACAATCAGGCGTACATTTAAATTGATACCAAGCTAAAGAGGGTAGTTAGCCAATGGTGTTATTAACATGAAGATACAAACTTTATGGTGATAAGCTTAAATTATAAAATATGTCACGCTTGCTTGGATCAAATACTGTAGTAACCTTTATATAATGTTGACTAAGTGCTATTCTTATATTAATTATCAGAATTTTTTTCATGGCTTGGTGTTCATAATAATTCCCCTCAGACAATACACAAAATGGTTTTTCTACACATAATCTTCTAAAACATCCATTAACAACCATTTAAAACATATACGGAGAAATGAAAGTAACACACACACACACTCCTACACACACTCGTACACATTCACACACACACACACACACACACACACACACACACACTAGATAGTAACTTAAAAATTTGGTAATAGACACTGTATGCCACCAAATATGAATTATTAACTGATACAGCATGGTGCAACAAGATCAAGGTCTGTAACAGCACAACGGAGTAGTGCTACGTGTGAATTGTATATGCCTCCATTAAATAAACATGTGTGGAATGCTCTGTAAACCATTTTTTTCCCCTTAATTAAGGTAAGGGCAAACATACACATTACAGTAACCAAGATTTGATTCGCACGACCCTTTTTTCGTATAAATACATACATGATCCAATTTTAATAGTTATGCCTAGGGTGATGAAAGAAACTGACCAGTGAGACAGTAATTTTTGATTGACGTCAGAAATAAAGCAATTTTCTTTCGTACAGAACATCCTGTCATCAATACATATACTCATATTCTAAGTAAGATCATGTGCTATGATAAATTTTCTCAACTGTATAAAATATTCTAAAGATATTTTTTCCTTTTATTTTTACATTATCGGACGAATGCATGTACACAAGCATGAAAGAATGAATTGAATCTCTATTGTTTATGTTTGAATATGGTTATAGCAGCTGATATTATAAAATACATTGTCAATATAGTGATAACAACATACGGGAAGAAAGGCTAATCATACGTCACGTACCCATAGAGAGAGCTTGGCTGTCCGTTTCGCTTCCGCAATTTGATTTAGAGGAACAAAATGAAGCCACATCGGTGACGGTCTCTTCTGCCGGGGGATTTCCTGACATAGTTGCATCCAGTCTTACATTCTGAATGCTAAATTTCTTTCTCTTACGTTCCAAGTGCGGAGAATCGATTAAGTGTTCCCTCTTTTTCTTCCGCCGGGAAGATCCGGGAGGATTTTTGTCATCGTCTTTGCGATCTGCAAAATAAGTGAAAGATTCAAGCAAAGTATCTAAAAGATGTAAGTAACACACACACGGAGGTGATATAAAAGGATAAGTCAATAAAGTATACCAACAATGAACCAGGGAGAAAATAATGTGATGTGATTAGAGTCAGTTATGTAAAACGTTCGTGTTGAAAACTTGATTGTATATCATCAAATATGTTTACTATACAGCGACGGTGTCTATTTTTAGATAGGCCGGAATTCCGACATCGGAAGTGTTCGGAAGTTTTAATTGATCATATAAGGAAGAAATTAATCTTCAAATATTACATTATCTGTACGTGCAATAATATTTACATTTATACAGCAATGGGACTCAATATACCGACAGTTTTTCAGTTGGCGTATCATTACGTAGGCAAACTAGTGTGGGAAATAGTCCCATTAATAGATTGAATCATATCAACTTGCTGTATTCATACTGACGTGCTACAATCATATATAAATCCATTGTATCAATATAAATCCCTGTTGTACTCATTTAGATTTGTATCCATATCGACCTTGTGTAACCATGAAAACCTACTGTATAAATCCATAGAACAATTTGTATTGTTCAGTAATTGCATTTACCCGAAAGGTTTAAAGAATCAAGGATACAAAAACGGGAATATAAAATGCAAGGTGTGAAATGTTTATTTCATTTATGAAAATGAGGGTCCAGTTACTTTGTATCAGAAAACGGTTGATTGAAAAGAATTAAATGTTAAGCATGATAATAAGAAATAATCAACATATATGAGGTTGTTATAGTGGAATATCTAACGACGGTTAGAAAATGTCGGAACAATTTATTAATTAAGGCCGCTTGTGGCCTAAGTTGGTAATATTTCTAACTTTCTTTAATCCTTAGCTATATATTGCGCCATAATATCTAAACCTATGTTGAGTATATATATTCTACCAAGTTTAATGTGACGATAGGGTATTATCGTGCCTGTCTACGTGCTATTGGTATTTTACCATGCAAGAGGACCTAGATGATAAAATTATTTTAATTATGCTGTTCTTTTGCGCGTGCAAACATTTGTCACGTGATGCATACGATTTCATTTCCCAAAAAGCTGCGCGTTTGTATCATTTATAGACAGTTGTCCTGTATTTCCTTTTTAACATGAATATATTTATAGAGAATTATATAAGGACTAGATATAAGGATGCCTCATTATTTGTTGATTTATTGTAAATATACAAACAAAAACAGCGATAAGAAGCAAAGAAAAAATATTGTGGCCGCTGCCGGAGAGTGACCCTTCACACTGAGCATGTTGAACATACTTGTATACCGTTGGTTAAAGTCAATACTCCATGGGTTACGATCACTTTCTTTCTCTGCATCCAATGAATCTGTATCTAACATCAGAGAATAGTTATCTTATAAATAATTAGTGATGTCACAGATAATTCATTTCAATATGTTACACACTATGCGCGGTGTGAATTCTATCTTGCAAAGAAGATATTTGATACGACACAGGTTTGACAAAGGTTGTTATCATTCAGTGTGACACGAGAGACATGTGTTTAGACACTGACTTTGGTGATTGTAACTCTAGTCCACTTCTGCACGGTTTGAACGGCTACGTGACAAAGGGAATATAATCAATACACTTTGTGTGCGATCTAACGCAGTAGTATTTAAAGATATATTACCATAACTGATTACAGATATCATTGATTAAAGGCTGTGGCACAAGCTAGTATTGTATAACCAGATCTACATTGAACTGACAATTGTTTGGCTCTCATATCATATTGGGCATTACATAACAACACTTTTGGTAACTTTTTCTGCAAATCTACAATGTGAAGAATGTTGCGCAATATATCAATGCATGCGAATGTTTACTGAATATCTAATTTAATCTGATTTATTGGAAACTGCTATGTAAACTGGGCTGTCCTTAGCCGATGTGTAAAGCGCTGCAGTGAGAGTATGGTTAACCCATACGTAAGTCTGCGGGAATGACCCGTCACCCTTCAAACCCAGCCATTACATAACAGTTTATTCCATCTTATTTTAATTTGGAGTCATGGCATCAAATATAACGTAATCTGCAAAATACAGATGATTATGAGTATTGCATAGCCATTCCATATTGACTTCAATATAAAAATAAGTTCATAATCAATACTTGAAGATTAGCTAAAATTAAAATCGTTCTCATACTCAAACATGAAATTTGTGCTCAGGCTTGTGCTTCGGAGTTGTTTTAGAAGGGGTTTTTTTACACAAATACACAAATTTAACATATATTATATATTACAGTCACTTATATATCCACATCCATGTATTTTAGGTAAACAGTACGCAGTGGGTTTTTTTCTAGCACTTACTTATTTCTGGTAAATGCAGAATTTCTTTGATACTGTATTTCAATAATAACTATAATGATTTATGAACAGGGGACAACAATAGTGGTAAAACAAACATTAAAAAATGCCATAGTGTATTTAATAAGTTCAACTGAACTGTTTCAATATATCATACATCAAACATGTCATAATAATAATAATGATGATGACCCACTAATCATGATACTGAAGAAAGAGATACATACCCATTACTGTCTTCTGTCTAATCCATGTTTGGTAACTAATAAAAAGATAAAGAATATTGTTATAGCCAAATAAACATTAACATACAAAAATCTTGAAAAAAGTGTATCCCCTTAACTATCTAAATTCGTCTGAAGTTTAAATTGAGGTGCGGGAAGGCAGTTGTATCGTGCTGCTTGTGGTAACTGCATTAAAATGGCGACACGTCACACACCATTGACAATCAAGAATAAATGACACGACCAGCTGACCGGAAAGATGGGCCTAACTGAGATGAACAAAGAAACTGGGCACGTGCACTTACGAGCCGCCAGAGAACATTCAAGCTGGACAAAGACGCGATACGGAAGCTTAACACTGATGAATACATCTTGAAACCGTAGGGTTCGAGTCAATACTTCAGTGACCTTGATGATTATGATCAATGGGAAAACTACGTCAAGAAAGTAGATGCCGAACTTGACGATATCTCTGAGAAACTTTTGTCAGATATTGAGGCCATGTTAAAACGCTGTAAAGACGCTATCTCAAAAAAGCGCTTTGGAACACATTGCGAAAAGTCCCAGTCATGAACACTTGGCAAATGACACAATATATGATATGCGATCGTCACGTAGTTTTCAAAAAGGTAAAAACGTCGGATGATTTATAAAGTTCAAAACTATTCGCTTTTACTGAATTTATAACACCTGCTGTGAATAATTTCTCGATATTTTATATATTAATTCTATTTATTATTTTGTTTTATAATGCATTGCTTACCAAAATTAAGACTCTTTCGATTGTATATGCAGTAATGCAGTAACTACATATTTGCACAGTAAGTGTTTAGGTTCAGTGGTCCTTTACCAGCGTTCAGTGTTGAACAATTGTTAAGCTGTTGTTAGAAATAGCAATGCCTGTAGTGTGCTGTACTAGCATGCTTTATAATATTTATAGTGCGGACCAACTACAAAAAATATAGTCATTGCATAACATCGAATTACCATATAGATATAATAATCATCAGAAATACAAAGTACGAACACTCTTATGCAAACCGAATGAGAAAGTTGATGGACAGGACAAAGTAAATATTTACTGCAAAATATGACCATCCTAACATGTAACAATGTAATGAATTGTGCAAATCCATGTCGCTTATAATATTATTCAGACTTTGATATCTGAGTATTATTGAAATTATGTCATTGCAATCCAAGCAAACATTCAGTGGAAAACCTTTCCAATACTATATTAACTGGATTTTAAATGTAGGCCATTTGTCTTAAGTGTGCAGAATATTAATCAGTCCATTTCACACTGAAAGCAAAATGTGTGGTTTTTGAGAACAGCAAAATATAGCCTGATATTCTTAAACGAACCATAATGTCAATATACGGTAATTGGGAGGACACTAAAGAGGGAGTAAAGACTAATAGAATCTATCACTCCTTTGTGATATAGACAGAGATAACTCAACCAGAGGGTGAGATATCTTTGTCTATATCACACTGGAGGGCTTGATTATTTTTCTCCCACATTTTCAAACCGTAAAAATACTTCCCCTGCGAAGTTGTATTTTTGACCCCGATGCACCGTACTATCATCAATGGCGCATGAATACACGCATAGCCGCTGTACTGCAAATGTGTGTAAAAAAAATCCGCAACGTCAATAATAAATAGAAGTCATAATTAAATTTAGATATTTTATACATTAGTAGTATTAGCAACGTTATATTGTATATTAACATTTTTTGTCATAAGATTAAGCGATATAGTGTCTTTAACGAAAACACACAGAACTAATTGCACTCCCTGACTTCACGCTTCGAAAAGTTCACTCGGAGTCAGAATACAACACCCTCGGTCGTTTCGTTTTGGGGGCTGACATCGTTGTGTTATTGTTTATAGTTATGTTAAAGGTTCCTCCAGTGATTGTTGTGCCTTGGAAGATACTTGGGATTTCACATTCATTGGATTTTAATTTACGAACGCGTTCAGGTTCGCACAAGGACATGCTGTTGTGCGCTGTAGTCACATGTGTAATATTTGTTGACTGTTCGTTTGACATTGGCCGATGTGAGGTAGGTGCACTAGACCCAGTGTGTCGTCCTAAGTCCGTTTGTACGGTTTTATTTGGGCGATTTGTCATTGAGAGAAGAGACGACATCTTCTGTTTTTGTTTATTGTTGACTGTTCTGTAATTGTTCAAAGATTGAATGTTTTTGTGACCGGTTAATGTGATTGCCTGTGCATCTGGAATGTTTTCGTCCAAAAGTTTTTGACACGTGTATTTGCGAACACTGGTATTTGTCAATCTTTTTTGCACAACATTGTTTTCGGACCTGTTAGTAAACATTCCACTTTTTGTCACCATAGTTTTCATTAATTTAAACAGTTTGTTGCGCCCAACAGGAGCTCTCAAAAACCACTGGTCGCGTTGGTGGGGAGTTTTGCTGTGCGTCACCGTACCGAGGTAAAATGGGTGTTCGTCATCACAAAAATTGACAGGTCGCTTTTCCTTGTAAGCTTTGTACGTTTCTACTGGACATTTGTCACTACCGGGTTCCGCGTACATTGCTGGCTTTGTACTCCTTGTGTTTGTAACGTCTATACCTGTCCGTGTTTTTGTCTGTCTTTCGTTAAATTGTAAAAATTCTCTTTCAAGTTCCTGGTCATATCCAAGTTTTAGGTCACCCCAGCATAACTGTCTGTGCTCATCTCCTCCCCTCATCCCGAAATGAAGCATGTTGTTAAACCATACGGTGTTCAGCAGAGATTCAGGTGTGTCTTTACCTAGCTGTTTTGTCTCATACAAAGTGTTTATTTCAGAATCGGTGATAACATCCGCTGCCATTGGTTTATTCCCCATTCCTTTCTTTTTTAAATCTTTTTGTTTGGTTTTGAGCGCCTCTCTCGTACCTGCGAACTGATGACTGGAAATCAAACTATACCCATATCTATGACGTTTTAAATACCTTTCAAACGAGCCAAGCATCCCTCTTAAGTAACTGGGTTGATACTCGCTACCATCTTTCTGTCGTACACAAATTAAAAATTTTGAAAGGTGCGAATCGAGTTCGGTAGTTGGGATTTGGTGCATTTGGCGCAATTCGTTTACGTCGTTCAGAAAATGTTCAAACAGTTTCATATGACAAAGAGTTTTCTTTTTCGTGTTAATATTCTCGTTTTGGTCCACAAAGTTTCTTAAGTCATTTTCGTCCATGTTAACAAATCTACCGGCAACGCGTGGGGCTGTGGCAGTCGCCGTCTGCTGAGGAGAGCCCGGGGGCGCCGGGGTTGTATGTGATCGTCGGGGGGTCAACATTGATTCAGATTGTCCCTGCTCTAACTCATGTAGCATTGCCTGTGTTTCTGCATGGGATATTTCACTCAGATATTTGCTCACATCAAAATCAAGCATATCAAACTCAAGTTCGTCGTCTGCTAGCCCTTTTACCAATTCATGCTTCGACGCTGTAACGATAGTACCGTTACCAAATAATTGCACTTTGTACATAACATACGTTCCTAATGGTTTAACTTCATCTACAATTCTTCCCTTTTCACCATTTCTTCCTACGGTAACACATTCGCCTATTTTGAATTGTCGGGATGTTGAGCTTGCCATTATACAGTGTTTGTTTACATGTGTATTACATGTGTGTAAAAGATGATGATGTAATCGTTTTTGCTGAAAGTGCACAGGGTCACAGGTCATGGTGAAAGAAGTGCGTTGTCTGTGACGTAATAGCGCGTGTCAGCTGTCTTGATCGAGGTAGATCAAGACAGGTTTATCTTTTCCCTACCAAAAACGGGAATGAACCTGTGAAGGGTGGGAGAAATAATTGTCAGCAACTCTCTTTTAGAGTAAAGAATAATGTGGACTCATAAGATCAATATCCATGTACACAGAGAAATCGCGGGCGGTTGGTTAGAATTGTGAGCTGCGTGGGCAGACTTGACATTATCGGGGTTTTTTCACCACTAAAATAACAAAACCTTCATTTTTTTAAAGGACGACACAGTGTTATAGATATTTCTTCGTTATGCAAGTTGGTGCCGGAGATTGTGAGTTCGAGGCCCAGTCATACAGGCCAAGAGTCAATCTCTTTGTTTCATACATTTGTGTGTACTTGACAAATTACTAGGGTCGAAGTTGGTTGTTAAGGATTAACTTCCTTGTCCCGGTTCATTTACAAAAATGTAACTATATAAGACAATATTACATAAATGTGCATAGTCAGTGTAATAAATCTTTATGTTCTAAATCATTATCAAAATAAATGAAGCGTACCATCACTAGGTATACGAGATACCCCCAGTCTGACTTAAGCTGATGTATGGCTTACCTTGTTGTTTGTTAGACGGGCTGAACAACGTCTATGTCGGCTTCAGTACAACATTATCGTTTATGTAGAGATCTCGCCTGACGACTGTCGCCTCGGTCGAAGTCTCTCCAACTAATGTACAGTGTGCATACCTGAATGTCATATGCAGGTGAATACGGTTATCATCTTGTCAGAATGCCAAATACACTGCGTCTGTTATACACAATTATTGATATCAGATTACTCCATGCTCAGCCTGTGTGCAACTCGAAAATGAAAGTAAAACTCTTAATATTCCTAGTAAAGCACTTTGTGTGAATCATGTTTGCAAACTCGAATCAATAACTATTTGTTTAATGTAATACCCAATCACAACGTATTTTGATATCCAGCTATTACTGAACTGATATACAGCTATGGATTTAACTGTACCTGATTGTAACTGTCACACACGTGAGGTTCGGGGTAGGATAATTAAGAGAGTGTCCTGTCCAGTATCCGCATATAAAACCCGTACAAATAAAGATTATCGTGAAATCTCCATTTACACTTACAGTTGACTGACTGACAACACAACGGAAACAAACCGTGGCGATGTGGCTAGCAGCCAATGCCTTATTTGGTATTTAGGTATATACACGGACATGTGTCACTTTGTATATGCAGAAGGAATAACCTGATAAGTGATAATATTTCTGTATTATATTATCATCTATAGATGAAAAGTAATATCAACTGTATAATATCAGCATTCGATCATTACGAAAGCATGTTTATAGCATATGAATTACTTAAAATGGGTTTATGGGAAGTAATGTAAAATGTA
Source organism: Mizuhopecten yessoensis (assembly GCF_002113885.1). NCBI lineage: Eukaryota > Metazoa > Mollusca > Bivalvia > Pectinida > Pectinidae > Mizuhopecten > Mizuhopecten yessoensis. Next base: position 29,695 of record NW_018406834.1, read on the forward strand.
GAAATTATTTCATTATGCAGGTTCATGTATTGAAAATGTATGTTTTGTTTTTCGATTGTTGTGCTTTCTTTATAAATAAAATTTAAAAGAACTTATTATATTTTGCGTATCATATTGTGTGGCCAGTAAAGACCATTGATAGCTTTAATGGAAATGTGTGAAATGTGTAGGGTGTGTAACATATTCACTACAGTATTGATCATTTAGCAAAATCCGATTATCTAAATTATCTGTGACATCACTTACTATACATGAGATAAATATACACTGATATTAGCTACGAGCATAGATGTTATTTTGTAAAGAAGATATCCTATACTTCCTTTTTTTCCTCGACACATATTTAACAAAGGTTGTGCAGTAAGCATTCTATGAGAGATTTGTGTTATACAATGAGTGTAACTCTAGCCCACTTCTGCGCAGTTTAAATGACTACGTGACGAGTAGGTATTCTACACGAAAACAAAAGTAAACATTTCCTTGTAGAACGTTCATTGTTAAGGTTCAACAAGCCCCCTGAAAGAGGTAATAGTCACCCTAAATTTCAACCCCATGGCAAATCATATTCAAATATTCTTATCACAAATCGGAATATATATATGTAATTCAAATACATTGAACTTGTACATGAGCTATTAAAAAGGTATATAACCAGGTCAACGAAGTCAAAAATACGGCATTAAGGCTGATGTAATGATAAAAGTTGCTCACCAGATTTATAACATGTCAATCTCCTTAGTGACCCAACTGAATGTTTCGAAATGACATGTTATTTGAAGATCATTTGTATACGTAGGTCAAGCGGGGCTTTATTTCTCTTTAACTATGTGTGGAGAGGCATACTGGCCTCACAAGTAGATGATTGTTGCTATGGGAATGTACAAAAATCATAGTAAAACGTCAGAGTAACATATTTTAACTGTATATATGTGTATAACCATAGACATTTGACCATACATACTACTTAAACTTCATATAAAATGTCCTTCCTTAGCATTCAATATTGTAATAAAAGAGCTAGACTTGTTGTAAACATTATTGTACTTTTCAGCTTCAATGTTTATAACATGTCTAGTGCATTCATATAATCACATAATGTTATCAAATGGCACATCATCTCAAGTTCATTTATCGATCAAGGTTACTTATCCATTGTTTTCTTATTTAAAATTTGCTAAAATGTATTACCAGGAGATTTTATTATGATTTTAGTGGTTTCGCATGGCAACATCTATCTTTATTTGTGGTCGGAATTCCTCACAACAGTTAGTAGAAGAAAAATAAAGCTCCGCATGACCTAGGTATATAAATAAACTTTAGATTATGGGTCATTTCCCAGCACTCAGTAGGGTTGCAAAAGAGATTGACATGTTATAAGTCCGGTGAACTATTTTTATAAAGACATCAGCCTTAATGCCCTTTTTTGACTACGTTAACCTGGCTATGTATTTTTTTATGGCCAATGTGCAAGTTCAATATATACAAATAACATATGTGAGTTCCGATTTGTAATTGAGGTCTTAGAACATGACTTACCAGGGGATTGGAATTTTAGTTGACTACGTCATCTTTTAGGGGGCTTGTTGAACCTTAAGTCAGCAAGAAATGACCTGATTTACTGATGAACAGTGAAGCAAATCATAAAATATTTCGATAAATTCAAAAATTGTAAACTTACTTAAACTGGTTGATTGTCTTTTCTCTGGATTACACGGACTCTTCGAATCTATATTTGGCGATGATATAGAGGTTAGAGTTGATGTATTCGTCCGTTGTGTGATAAGGTTCTCTTTATCGTGAGATCAAGGCTTAAGCAGGTAACAAGTAAATATCTACATTCCTGCTATTTATCCAATTATGAAACACAGTATATCTTCTTGAGATGATTAAGGGATTACGATATGATGTATCCCTAGATGTGTGAAGTACTTTCTTGTTATATATATGGTAATGTTTATAATATAAGTCAAGGTTACTTGGTGTCAACGTGTTTTCGGAAAATTCGATAACGAAAGTGAAACATGTCCTGTTTCCGGTAAAAATTCATATAACGTTATCATTTGTCTGGCTTCAAATAGACGTGTCACGTATGCCACTTATCCAACAAATAACTTTATTGGCTAAATGCTTTAAAACATAACAGTACGTACGTCCGTCTGTCAACTTTTCCATTAAAACACTGCTAGTCCTGAACGGCTCAACGGATTTGATTTGATTTGGCCTACTAGAACGGAGGGTGTGGCCCCTCTGGGGCCAGATGGGAAGATCCGTTTTTATATGGTAACGGAGGAGGGGGGTATAGGGGGGGGGCCAAATTTAGATATTTAGAATCTAAACACAATTTTGGCAAAAGCATCATTGGCCAAGGGGGCCTAATATTTGTTTAAACGGAGTTAGATAAATAGGGTCCATGAGGGAGAACATGGGGGGGGGGGTATGGGGGGGAAATAAGGGAAATTTAGATATTTAGAATCTAAACAAAATTCTGTCTAAAGCATCATTGGCCAAGTGGGCCTTATATTTGTTTAAACGTAGGCAGATAGGTAGGGTTAATGAGGGAGAACATGGGGGAGGGGTAAATGTTTAAAATTCGTTTGTGAAGAACTTTTTTGAGCAATGGGGTACTTTTTAAGTCCCTAAAATTTACGAATGGAGGGAATTCAATCAAATTTGGTAAAAAGCAGCTCTCGGCAAATGGGATTTTAACTTTGTATAAATGATGGACGGGGGGGGGTGCCCATGAGAGCAGAGTGGTTGGGCCCAATAGGGGTAAATGAGGTAAATGGGAGACAGGTGCTGCTGAGAGACGTTGTTTTATTCAATGAGAATATTTTTCTCCATGTCTCTGGGCCTCTTGTTTCCATTTTATTGTCAGCGTAATAACAAATTGATCAAATAGGCTTTCAGTGTAATATTACCAACCAACTTAACTTGCTTTATAACAATTTTACATCCCTTCGACTAACAAACTAGTTGTCTGGAGATGCTCCAGGGCCCGTATTCATGAAACCGTTCTCACGCCCCAGCACGGATTTTGTGCTCAGGCCATATTCCTTGTTCCCAATGTCAATTAACAATCAATGTCTAAATATATTTTTTATCAGTTGGCATGATTTAAGCACAGAATTCATGCTTGAGCCTGAGAACGAGTTCATGGATACGGGTCCAGAATACTGCAGCACGTCTGGTTACTCATACTCAAAAGAGAGAGCAATATCTACTGTAAAACAGAGACAGGTACACAGAGCCTTGGATCATAATTGACCAAGGTACTTTCCTTGATTTTAAACGAAATCATGACGGGTGCCACATGTGATGAAGGTTCTGATTACCATTTTTAAGAAATTGGTTTAATCTGTCTTTCAAAACTATCATTAACCCATCGTTAATATATATATTGACAGGACAACTAAATATAAATAGTATCCATGTGTGTTTGGTTACATAACGATTATTTTATAGTTTGTTGCATGATTTTTGATTTTGAATACCACACAGAGATATATGGGTTTTTGAATCACTTAGATTATTAGATATGAACTTACAAAAAATGTTAAGGGAACCTGAAATAAGATGGAGTGAGAAAGGTTGCAAAACAAGCGATCGGTAGGTTTTACCGTAAAGTGATAAACAAGAAACGTTATAAAGAAGTTTTACTGTTTAGTTACAAACAAGGCCCATCATATAGAGGTTTTACCGTATAGTGATAAAAAAGAAACATTATAAAGAAGTGTTACTGTATTGTTACAAACAAGGCCAATCATATAGAGGTTTTACCGTATAGTGATAAACAAGAAACTTTATAAAGAAGTGTTACTGTAAAGAGATACACGAGGGACATAAAATAGAAGTTTTACTGTATAGTTACCAAAAAGGACAATCATATAGAGGCTTGTAGAGTGAAAAACAAATAACATTATATAGAAGTTTTACCTTATAGTGATAAACAAGAAACGTTATAAAGAGGTTTTACTGTCTAGTTACAAACAAGGCCCATTATATAGAGGTTTTACCGTATAGTGATAAACAAGAAACTTTATAAAGAAGTGTTACTGTAAAGAGATACACGAGGGACATAAAATAGAAGTTTTACTGTATAGGTACCAAAAAGCACAATCATATAGAGGCTTGTAGAGTGAAAAACAAAAAACATTATATAGAAGTTTTACCTTATAGTGATAAACAAGAAACGTTATAAAGAAGTTTTACTGTCTAGTTACGAACAAGGCCCATCATATAGAAGTTTTACCTTATAGTTATAAACAAGAAACATTATAAAGAAGTTTTACTGCATAGTTACGAACAAGGCCCATCATATAGAGGTTTTAACCGTAGAGTGATAAACAAGAAACATTATAAAGAAGTTTTACTGTAAAGTGATAAACAAGAAACATTATATAGAAGTTTTAATGTATAGTGATAAACAAGAAACATTAAAAAGAAGTTTTACTGTCTAGTTACGAACAAGGCCCATCATATAGAAGTTTTACCTTATAGTTATAAACAAGAAACATTATAAAGAAGTTTTACTGTAAAGTGATAAACAAGAAACATTATATAGAAGTTTTACTGTATAGTGATAAACAAGAAATATTATAAAGAAGTTTTACTGTATAGTTACGAACAAGGCCCATCATATAGAGGTTTTAACCGTATAGTGATAAACAAGAAATATTATAAAGAAGTTTTACTGTATAGTTACGAACAAGGCCCATCATATAGAGGTTTTACCGTATAGCCCCCAAAAAGAAACATTATAAAGAAGTGTTACTGTATTGTTACAAACAAGGCCAATCATATAAAGGTTTTACCGTATAGTGATAAACAAGAAACTTTATAAAGAAGTGTTACTGTAAAGAGATACACGAGGGACATAAAATAGAAGTTTTACTGTATAGGTACCAAAAAGCACAATCATATAGAGGCTTGTAGAGTGAAAAAAAAATAACATTATATAGAAGTTTTACCTTATAGGGATAAACAAGAAACGTTATAAAGAGGTTTTACTGTCTAATTACAAACAAGGCCCATTATATAGAGGTTTGACCGTATAGTGATAAACAAGAAACGTTAAAAAGAAGTTTTACTGTCTAGTTACGAACAAGGCCCATCATATAGAAGTTTTACCCCAAAGTGATAAACAAGAAACATTATAAAGAAGTTTTACTGTTTAGTTACAAACAAGGCCCATCATATAGAGGTTTTACCGTATAGTGATAAGCAAGAAACTTTATAAAGAAGTTTTACTGTATAGTTACGAACAAGGCCCATCATATAGAGGGTTTAAACGTCTAATGATAAACAAGAAACGTTATAAAGAAGTTTTACTGTCTAGTTACGAACAAGGCCCGTCATATAGAAGATTTACCTTATAGTGATAAACAAGAAACGTTATAAAGAAGTTTTACTATTTAGTTACAAACAAGGCCCATCATATAGAGGTTTAACTGTCGAGTGAAAAACAAGTAACATTACATAGAAGTTTTACTGTATAGTGATAAACAAGAAACGCTATAAAGAAGTTTTACTGTTTAGTTACAAACAAGGCCCATCATATTGAGGTTTTACTATAGAGTGAAAAACAAGTAACATTATATAGAAGTTTTTACTGTTAAGAGATAATCGAGGAGCATTTTAATCGTGATTTTATGGTTCATGTCCTGAACTCGTATCTATTCAGATGATAATTTTGATAACATAAGAACAATATCAACGTTATGTTTGTGTGGTGTAGATACGTATACCTTAACATCAAACCTACCATACAAACACACTTATTTTATCTATATTAGTAAGTATAGTAAGTTAAGTGGTGATCATTTGTCTTCTAGAAGAAAAAACACTCTTACTAATAAAGACACTGACTCAAATGGTGTTTTTCATTTGTTTTAAAATGATAGAATGAGAAAAAGATGTTTTTCAGAGCAGATCCTATTCCATTATTGACTCATCAGAATGTCTATCTTTTACATCTTTGTTTTCACGTGAACTATTGCTTCATCACGATTTGTGGTCATGGTAGCTAATGAAATATCGTGTCCATAACCGTTATAAACCGGATTGTCGGTTCCTGTTTTAGAATCTCCCACGTCTTTCAACGGAATATCTTTGTTCTGCAATAAAAATGAAAAAAATGCCATTCTAAAACATATCAATTTTCCCGTAAAAATAAATATTACTGAAACAGTAGAAAGTTCGCTGTGAAAACATTTTCGGTAATTTCTTATTTACTCACTCCTAAAATAAACGAGCGTGAACGAATTTACATTCAGTGAAATACATCTTTGATATAAATATATGTGAATATTACAGCATTTGAAACTCAGAAAACTGCATCACGTACATTTCAAAGAATTTGACAAAATAAACACGTAAAAACCACAAAAAATATCTACTTTTAAGAGTTCTCTATGTTTTTGTCTTCTGTAACACATCGTCTCAATGGCCTTTCAGTATTGAATTCGTGCACACTCTATTTTACAAACTTCACACGTGAACTTTCAACAAAAGATTTGAAAATAATCGTGTGATACTTCATACTTGTTCCTTATCTTAAATTTAATTTAATTTATATAACTCACTAAACATAAATAATCTACAGTAAATTGTTTACATAACTGATCAATCCTTATCTGACATTTTACAAGACTCTAATATGTATATAGCGGTCTGTGTAAGAGACCATTGTTTTGCAAAATACCATAAAACAAGAAATTGAAAGTATATATATAATCAACACTGATCCTGCTGTCAATTTTCCTTTTTCCTCTTTGGGTTATTTGCAAACGTCCTTGTTTGGAAACTCATATAATTTGAACTGCTAGATAAATCCTAGATTTAATTGTATGACAACCCAAAACACACACACATCCCGCCCATTTTTATTTCCAATACCCTTTTTATTTCTTGTAGAACATTCGGTCATAAGATGATTGCATCCACATGTAATGTATTTAACAGAAGGATGATGCCACGGAAATGAACACGACATGAACACGCAATATATGTGATAATAGATAGAAAGACTTTGGCCAGTCGCATTTTACTGGACGCAGGCCAGTGTTTTTTACTCCGGGTACTCCGGTTTTCCTCCACCAGTACAAACTGACCATTGATGTTAACGGGACGTACAGTACAAACAAATTAAACCAAATACTAGTAAGGAAATAAAAAGTAGAAAGGAAATGCTACTGATTTAGGTCTACAATGTTCTCTTGACAGAACGGCTAGATTCTTCAAAGAGTTTTCTGTATTTCATTTGTAAACCGACCATGGAGACTCCATATCTGGCACTGTTGTTGCAGCCTCGACATGACTTCGGAAGGCAGCAGCACAGCCAATCACAGACGGATATCAAATACTTCTTATCAACATCTTTTGGATCCATAGGGCCTGCATTATGACGGAATGAAGTATATCAAACTATGCATTTCTGTTTACCAATAATCAACATATCGTCCTTAATAAATGAGTCCTTTTGTGACGACGTCTGAAAATAACTGCCGATCACAGTCTAAACTTGGCTTTTGTCGTTCAAAGACATGTTTTGCTTAGATAAGGACAAATATTATAATCATAAATTCATCAAATCTCAGTTTTCCTCCAAAATACTTATAGGTATGCAATTTTATTTTTACTCTGATGTTTATTTTGTATGGTTGAAATATATGGGTTATATCACAAAAACAAATCTAACTTGCACGAATTCTTTTCACTACTTTGGGGACAAACCGGTCACAAGTGCCAGGATAACGAGGCTTTTCATGACACTTAATTTTATTGACAAACAAGTTCACATCAAATTTGATAGAAGTGTATACGTAGTTTACCTGTTATTAGACTGACGAGCAGGCCTATACCGATACAGAGGACCAGTCCCAGACCGGCATACCACAGGTAAGATAAACTGTACAACCTCTCTAGTCCAGATCTGAAGACAGATATTATGGTATGCATTCACTTTTTTCTATATCCCTTTACAAGGAATATTTCTGAATGTCGTATTTGACTTTATTTATGTTTATATCGTTCCTTTTTCTTGAATTGATATGAGTGTGTTCTTCAGGGATAAGTCTGCAGACGAGCGTAAGAAAAAGGCAATACCTTATGTAATATCATAATGTTCATCTGGTCATCTGGTGTCTAACATTAAACGATTGTGTTTCCCGTATAAATGTTTGTCTCGGATGGAATATGTAAAAAATTCGCTTATGAATATTAATATTTTTAATATATTCATAGACAAATCATAATATTGTTCGGTTCATCAACAATATTTTTATTTTAAACAGGAAATGTTAAGCAAAAAGGATCGGTAAAACGGATTATATTCACAATTAACCAGCCTTGATTCTTATTTTAACTTAATTATTTATAACAAATACACCTATAAGCTTAAGGGCGAGTCTACATGTGTGTTGGTATGTAGAAATTATTTATGAAAGGGAGTACTAATGCTTTCAAAGTAAGGTTACAAACTTCCCTCTCTTGATGGTAACATCCCTGCTTCCCCTATCTACGGTGTTTACATGTCGTAGTTGACTACTGACGGACAAACTAACATCACAGGGTTTCCAAATTTGCAGGTTAATTAAGACTATGGACAAGTGCAATGGTCACCATCATGATCTCATAAGGAAATGTGCTATTTCTTTGTGTGATAAGAAGGTCGATCCTTAGTGTGCCATAAGGTTTGACACTTTGCTATATATTCTCCTGTCGTTTTATGCAATGTATGATTCACTTGTTCATATATCAAATCGTAATTATTATATATACTTACTTATTCCAATTTTATTTTATAAAACAATGATATAAACAGTCATTAACCATAAATCACTCTATGAAGGCATACGTGCCAAGAATAATCAAAATATAGAAAAATACTAGAAAAAAGTACTAGGATACAGATGCATATTATGTTCTTACGTCAGCGCTGAATATATCAAGTGATTCACTGCTGAAATCATTTAGAAATATAATTATGAAACCGTCTAAATACAAGTTATTAATTATCTTCCCGTTCGAAAACATGTTCTATCTTCTAACTAACCCTGGAACACTTACAATTCATGGTAAACACTTTGCTGAGTAGCGTTGATGGTGGACATTGTTGTAAGTAAAGCTGTTGTCATGTTACTGTTGCCAAGGTTACATGATGACGTAGGAAAGTCAAGGACGAGTGGTTCACCAACGATGGTATATTTCCCTATACCTATCCACATCATCAGTATGTAAGATAGAACACTTCCGGTGATGGCCCCCTACAACCAGCAAACCTATTCATGTCAAATACCAAATAAAACAACTTGATAACAATATCACGAACAGCTGATGCTAATGATAATGGTATATGGTCAGACAAAATGGCAGTTAGGTATGTTTATTTCGTTTGTTAGATGAGAGAATATACTAGAAGATAAATGTAAACATGAGTTTTAGATTAACTGCTGCTTTACAAATGTTAATGCTTTATTTATTGTTTGTGGGTTAATCTCTATTTAAATCTGTGATTCAACCTGTATAATATGTAACTTAGTTTCAGGATATTTTAAGGTTTCTTGATATTCTTTCAACTAAAAAAGAAAAACCAATCACTGGTTATACGAATTAGGAAGCACCAATTAATATCAAGCTTTAGTAAGTCGATACGATACAGAGAGCTAAACAAACATTTACTGAGACATCTGGCTATTTGACATAATAAGGACTCATCAGAACAATCTGGCAGAGCGGTACAAGGTACTCGTCGTAATATCGTTGATGCGTCTACGATACTCTCAATCAAATTTCATCAGATTACCTTTAAACCATTGCATATTTAGTTTGACAAAATGAAATTGCTATAAAGTGAAACCTCACAATCCAGTTGGCCCACGGAAAGAGTGCTCCAAGTGCCACAATACCAGTCAGGGGTCCAGCTCCAACTCCAATAAAACTCATGGTGGCCTATAATTTTGATAAACCGGAAGAATTGACATTAGTCAAGTTGTTAATTCCCTTTATTCTATGCCTAATCCACAGTTTAATACGGAAACTTTCTTTAACTATAATTTTTTTCTACATGAAATGGAACCTAATCAAAAAATCCAGAATAATTTTCTTTATACCAGCATTCTTACCAGATATTTGTGTACAAACATATCGTTACAACTGGTCAAAAGTGGTGTCACGTGACATCTTATGCACGCCCAACTAAGAATGGAATATATAAGTGGAGTTATCTACCAAACTGATAGGCCCGCTTACCTGTAATATCGTTCCGGTCAGATTACTTGTCAGAAAGGTCATCCCTATTCCCACCACTCCGTATATCACCACTGGTGACAGATAAAGGGAAAACACTCTTACATAGTTACATCATGTGTAATGAGAAAATGGGTTTTAATCAATTGTCAATGTCGAAACAAATGCCTGATTGCTTACAGATTGCTGGTGCGAAATCAAACATTTTTCATTACAGAAATATTTTCTTACAGATAAGTTTGCAAATATTGACAAGATGTGCAACCTGAAGACCTGTAAACTGACCTTACATGGTAGGTGGGTAAAGAAGTTAAGAATACTAACCAAGAAGACGGACGATTTTCGTTTTTTGTTCTTCTGTTTTCATTTTTAGTACGGGTTTCAGCATGTCCTCCCATGTTTGAGCGCACAGAGAACTTAAGTTTGATGAAACTGAACTGGAAAAGGTGAATGCATATGTAAGTATACCAATGAAGCTCAAAGAAACCAAGGAATGTACAATGCTGCTGAAATACTTGGTGTGTTATGTCATATAAAAATCTTTTGACCATAAGGTTTATAATTATTCAAAAAAAATTATTTTATCAGCTGTTTAATTCCTCCCAAATCTTTATTTTCTTTTTCTTGAATGTCGAAAATTGTCCTATCGGAGAAAAAATGTACATGTAGTAGGTAAATGTCTACTAACGTGTGTCCATGTAACGCTGACTTTGCAGTACTCAAGACAAGTAAATGCACTTCATCCAACATAGGCTTTAGGTTGGTAAACAACAACATTTACAACTTTCGAAATAAGACACATCGGTTAGATATGAATATCAAAGGCTAAGGTTTTTTTTAACACAAACAGGAATTGGAAAATTATTTTGCGAGCTTTCGAAAACGTCTGTTTCCTTTGTCAAGCAAAGAGTGCAAATGACCACTGTCTCCACTCTGTACCGACTCAGTAAAGTCAGCTGTCAAAAATTATAAATACATTTCGCCAAATCACACTCTAATAATGCAGGCAGCCAGAGGGACGGGTAATCTACCCCTTAGTGTCACCAATTGACTTTAATGTTGATCTGGATTCGATAACAACTATCTAATTTTGCTTTGTCGTTGTTTTATCTTCTCTATTTATGCTGATTCATATTGAATACCTGTGAGATTCGAGAAATAAACTTTATATAACCTTTCATCGGAATGGATAAATCCCGATACGTTAAAACAGAGCATATGTCCCTGACACTATCACATTGTCCTCTCTCTCTGCAATCATAGTTTCCTCGCATGTGGTGAAAAGTCTGCTGCACCCATTACGATATTTGGGATCTTTATCTTTCATTTTACTTCCTAGCGCCTTGCTTGGCAACACCTCATTTTTGGCCTTAATGTTGAGCGTTCGCCCAGGAAGGTAATGGATTTTGTCCCCAGGCCGGGACATACCAAAGTTCTTTAAAATGGTATTTGTTATTTCCTGCTTAACGTTCGGCATTTAGGGTGATGGCAACAACTGGTTCATCCGTTGTCAGTATAATGTGACCGGGTGGAATGCTGTGCTTGGGCCAGCACACCAACATACACTGTCTCTTGCATATACACAAGCAAGCACGCATACACTACACACATGGAGGCACGTCTTTAAATGACTTTAGCTGTTAATAGGACGTGAAACAAAATTAAACCAAACCAAACCACAGTGTGGTGATATAACCCTTACATATCACGATCACTCGATATGTGGCGGATATTCTTGTTTAAAGGGTATTGATCGTTTGGTTCTTCTATCATGCATTATATTTTTTAGGAAAGACAAAAACAGAAATATTGCTTTCTTATCAACAAAGATAATATATATTACCTAAGCGCTCCACTGAAAAGACACGCTATAAATAGTCCTTGGATACCAGGGTAGCCGAGCAGTTCCTGTACAAAGTGTGGCACCAACTGAAACAAAAAGTTGCATGAGGCTAAAAGCAAAATCTTGTTCCCTTCAAATGTCAGCAGTTTAAGTTAAAGCTCGTCAATCCAGCAATCAATTCGGCGTTGCGTGGATAGATTTCTTTTTCTCTAGTAGAGCTTTGTCAAAAAATGTATAGCAAATTCACAAACCTGTAACAAATGTGGTTATATTAACGAGACTCAACCGTAGTTTCTTTATCATGTTTTTCTCTGACAGTGAAAATTGAAAATTCATTCAAACAATACATTTTAGAATTATTATACGACTATATATATTAACAAATGAAATTCCATACTTATATTTTAACTGATTGTTGGAATAAATCGATATTCAATTTCGAATTTATTCTGCAAAACAGAAGTAGATTTTTAATTAATTGAACAGCCAAAATCAATTACCGGTCAGCTTTCTCGAATGTTATCGTTAAGACGTCATAGACAGATGTAATGACGTCACATTACACTTAGCTGACCTCGGTAAGTGTAGATTGTGACATTTTTTGAACTTATGAAAACATATATATAATTGTTAATGTGCTTTTTCATAACTCAAATCCTCGGTTATTCTGCTTTAGGCAAATAAAGTGTTTACGAATAGGAAGGAATCAACAGTACCTGGTTAATATTTGACACGTCTCCGTTAGATATTGGGTCGCATCCTTGTTTGACGTAGTACGCAAATAAAGAGATCCCGGTGATACAGGCGACGGTATACATGATAACATTACCGCCCAAGTTCACCCACACCGCCCTGACAGGGAAAAAACATATAGTATCACAGAATTCTCAACTAAGTTCACCCACAACGCCGTGATGGGCAAAAACATGTAGTATCACAGAATTCTCAACTAAGTTCACCCACAACGCCGTGATGGGGAAAACATATAGTATCACAGAATTCTCAACTAAGTTCACCCACACTGCACTGATGGGGGAAAAACATATAGTATCACAGAATTCTCAACTAAGTTCACCCACAACGCCGTGATGGGCAAAAACATATAGTATCACAGAATTCTCAACTAAGTTCACCCACACCGCCATGATGGGGAAAACATATAGTATCACAAAATTCTAAACCAAGTTCACCCACACTGCCCTGATGGGAAAAATCAAATAGTATAACAAACTTCCCAAACAATTTAAATAGTACCACATAATTTCCATTCAATTTCACCCACATCGCCTTGACGGAAAATAATTCATATCACAGAATTCCAATCCAAGTTTACTCATACCGCCCTCTAATTCTACTTGAGTGTGACAAGGAAACGCTGAACCCTTTTTAATCAATTTATCAATCAGTATTATTAAAATTTCCCTTAATATCAATTTTCTATAAAATATTTTTATTGTCAGGACTGATATATTTAAGTTGTCATCATTTAATTCAAACAGGGATTACATGATTACAATCGAAACAAACCCAGAGAAATCACGACAGAGAATTTTAAGTTCAAAATATAAGTATTAAGGAGAATACTTTCTAGCTTCTTGCAGGGACTTTGTGGCACAGAACCGTTGTACGCTGGCCTGGCTGCACCCAATGGACCCAGCCGAGCTTACGAACGAGGCAATCGTTAGGGTCCAAAATGTATGGCGGACAGTTGGGTCTGGATTAAAACTGAACAAGATCGAATTAATATACATGTATACATACAAATGTATGAAAAATAATATTGAAAAAATACAAACGTGAATAAGAAATTTATCTAGCCTGATCACATAATTTATAATTCCTTATTTCTTTATTTTTATTTATTTATTGTTTGGAAAAAAAGAAAAAACTTTCGTCAATAACACAAGACAAAGGGTTTGTATTTAAATTTGATAATGTATTTTCAAAATATAATCATCATCAAGTTGAAAACAAATACACATTGATAATTATTAATCACCCGATGTTGAAAAGTATTCATAGAAAGTTTAATTTTCGAGAGAACTATTCCTTCAAAGATGATGTGTAATTCTTTCGAACAGTCGACAAAAGTTTATTAAATGGACGCAAGCAGACTGTTTGGTTGATTTGTTTTCAAAATCGGATGTAAATCGAATGAAAAATAGGTATTTTCAAGATATTCGCAAGATTTTTTATCTGCAGATAGATTGTTATTTAAATTATATTAAAATATCTTACTCCCAGAACTGTATTCTTCCCCACTGATCGTTGATTCGCCAGACTTCGTCAAAATCGCCAACCTCCATGATCGCCTTATTTAAACATAAAAAAAACTGTCAACTGACCTGGTGGTGTTCAAACGTTAAAAAAAGAATACTGACGTGTTAACAAATCTATACGTTTAAATCGTGATCGAAAAAATTACGGCAAAATAAAGAAAGTTTAACATGGAGACCATTGAAACAGTACAAGGAGAATATGACCAGACAATGGAGAAGGTACCGCCAAATTTAAACGTGTGAAATTGTGACCAGACAATCAATTCACGATTCCCTCGTCACTCAATGAATTGAACGTGAGTTCTCGGGTAACAATACAAGGGAGGTAACACCCATCACAGACAGTAACATTTATAGCGATGTTTATATTTCACAATATATTCCTGTCACTATTATAGCCATTAAATACTCGCTTAAAACAGATATACAGTATTCACGAAAAATTGTATAACACAATCATTACTTACTTTGTGACTCGTTCACTGTATTCGTTCTCAGAATTAGAAATATTGACCCGCTAAATGGCTAAACTAATTTACTATTGTATTCCGATAAAAACGTATACTTGCGATATATGATCAATTAGAAATATGCATATTCTTTTTTTTAAATTATGATCACTATTACCTATTTTTATCCTTGAAGCTTAATATTTTGTAAATGTTTTTGTTAATGTCACACGCAATGTAACAAACAGGATTAGTATCGTGGCCTGTTGTTTAACAAGCAAATGTTGAATATCTTTAACTCTAATTAGCAAAGTTGATTAGTGACAGTGTGTAAAATTTTCTGGTACAGTAGTCTTTTCATAGGGGATTTTTTTATTCATATTTGTAAAAAGAATACGTTTCATACCTTGATCATGATAGCGAAAAGACCAGCAATCATGATAATCGCCTGGAATGTATCGACCCACACCACTGCTTTAAGTCCTCCCTTCAAACACAAATAATGTCATCATCATCAAATTGTCTCCAAGTACCAAATACATTCAGATTTTTTTTATTTATTTTTTTGCAGTAGAACTTTTCGTTAATTTTGTATTCTGATATAAGCAAAACGAAAAACACACACACGCAAACATATTAATACACTATAAAACATTTATTTGAAGCAGTTTTTCCAGTACGAAAATTTCGTTTGAATAGTCAAAATACAAAAATATAAACTTTAAAAGAACACTTGATCTTTGCAATACTTGTTACTTTGTCCCGCACAAGAAAACATGAAGACAAAACCTCAACGTAAACAAATAAAAGTATATCATGAAAATTCATGACAAAATTGAAAAATATTCATTAGTTCATACAGATATGCATTTACTACATGATAAGTATGATATTTCCTTCAATAGAAAAAAAAAGAAAGAAAAACAACCCGAACGATGTATAATTATAGTGTAGATTATATGCTTATTCATGTTGTTTTTCGGATCTATGTCTCTAGAAATGACAATTTTTGAACAACTCCTCTAAAGCACAGTAGAAAGTATTAACCATCAATTAACTATCAATATACATGTAGTCATGTAGTATTAATATAGTATCAATATAGTTAGTATCAATATAGTTAGTATCAATAAAGTGTCAATATAGTATCAATCAAGTATCAATATAGTTAGTATCAATACAGTTAGTATCAATAAAGTGTCAATATAGTATCAATATAGTTAGTATCAATATAGAATCAATAAAGTATCAATATAGTATCAATAAAGTATCAATATAGTATCAATATAGGAACTCAAAAATAGCACGAAATGTCCAAAGTGATAACAGAGGAGATAACAAAACAAAAAGAAGATTTTATGAACAACCACGAAGTATAGTGTTCCAGAATAGCAAACTTGTCCCGTACCATTCATTAGCCCGCGTTTCCTTTGGTCCCGACACCAGACTTGGACATTTTGATAGATAGATAGATAGATGTCTGGTGCGGGGCCAGAGCGCACTACTATATGAAAACGTGGAATTATCCGACACCGTTTGGTATCGGAGAGTTTTGAAGTGCTGACAACAAGAATCTATCGTTGATAATAAGGGCGGTTTTGGATCAATAACTATTTCATTTATCTATATATATTTATACGTAAGTTATGTGTTGTGTCATAGAAGACTTTTGTTTTCAGTAACTTAAAACTCTCCGATACCAAAACGGTGTTGGCGAATTCCACGTTTTCATATGATAGTGCGCTCTGGCCACACACCAGACATCTATCTGTCAAAATGTTTAAGTCTGCTGTTGGGACCAGAGGAAACTCGGGCTAGGCATTCATCAGCATGATATTTCCAGTCGTTTGTTCGAAATGTGTAATCATCTCGACATTATCATTATATCATAGGATAGAATATGGACATTCATATAATAATCTTCACATGTGCCGACAAGTTATGACGTCCATGATAAGCGTCAATGTGAAGAAGATTTATTGTTTATGTTGACTTACCAGTAAAGTATAACAAGTACAGACGACGCCAATCATGATAAAAGATCCCCACTCCGGAAAACCGCTCACTGAACAAGACCGAAAGGATATTTCATTGTAGGTATTTTAACAATCATTAAATCACACTTATCATATTAGCACAATCTGATTAAAATCATCTGTTACCTGGCTCCGTTAACTTTGCACATCAACTGAGATGATTTTAATCAGATTATATATTAGCCGAAATCGTTTCGATTTCGTATATGATTAATGGAAGTTGTCCAGAGGTTTTGATTTTAGCATTTAGCGAGACTCTCTGGAACGCGAAGAGTTTCGTCAGTTTTATGTACAATGAGAAACTATTGCATTCATCGCGTTTATGTAAGAATTGTTTCGAATTGGAATATTAAGCATTTACCAACAGTTCATTGCATGGTAGACAAGTGTCGCCTTACCTTGTTCTAAAGCAGTAGCTGGGGCATACGAGGCGAAACCGGTAAACATCAACTAAAAAATATATTACTTCATTAAAATATTTATGTATTATAAGTTCGGTGACTTACTTTTGAAAACGGTGATAATTTCTATTGACGTTGGGATTCCAAAATGTATATTTCTGAAGTGTAAACATTGTAATAGGTGGTTCTAGAACGAACTCTGTCGTGAAAATATCTCACAAAAGTCAACCTTTCTCAAACGTTACTCAATATGCTCAAAGGGTTGCGCTGAACTATCTTGTTCTCGAGAAAGAGGAAAAACAGATCGTTTGGTGCAAAATTGTCTGTTTCGGTTTGGATGCTAATGGTAAAACTGCTGATTAGGGAATTGGCCGTATGCAAATAAACCAGACCCGACGTCACGGCTGGTGTGAATAGTGCATTATCTGATACTGGGTGTTCACAACAAAAACGGGATATCATGATATATGCTTAGGCTAAAATGATTAATTTCGTCAACTGTTAACCTAATTACCAAGATACAATTAAGATAAGGGAAATGAGTTTGAGTGATCTATTACAATCATTATTGCACAATCGGGTTTCAGAAAAGCTTAAAGGAATGTCAACTTTGCTAGTAGCATGGCATATATTTTGTTATATGGGTTTATTTGTTGGAGAGAAAACATTACCTTAACTAAAGTTTTAAGGAATGTTTAGTTCAATGTAGACTTGTATTGCGTTCCTGTGGACTACCGCCGTTTATATAGCATTATTATAGCAATGACGGGCATTTCATATAACATACATAATATAGTGGCCTTCTGCCTTACTCGTGAACATATTTATAGTTTTCAATGGGAACACCATTTAATGTACTTTATTTATTATTTTGGTTTTTTATTTCGCTATAATTACATATATATATACTTACAGTTGCAATTATACTTATAGTACTCCCGACAAGTTTCACAGACCTGGATTTGTATCTCAGCTCCAGATACTGCGAAGCAAAAGCACAATAACGCATTTAGAAAACAGGGATCATATATATATTTATAAATTATACATGCATTTTTCCTAATGGTGGGAAATATCATTTCTTTGTTTCCCCCGAGATAAATCCATTTCACGTTTTGTTGAGGTGTTTACAAAGAGAATATCGGTCTGCTGTTTCTTAAACTAATAATCCCCGAGTCTATATCGCAAATCACCAATTAATAAGGAAAATGAAAATCCGTCAGATCATCAGTTGTATTACGGTTATATCGACTAGATCTGACATTAAGCAATAAGCTATAAATACTTTGTTACCTTACGTAATGTCAGATGTACGTATCAGAAGATTTATTCTTTTGTTATCTATCCGTACACGTATAACTACAGAAGAATGTCGTCTACGAACGAGTTGTTCTTAAAAAAGAATAATACCCACTTGAAATACACTTTATTTTTTTGCATGATTGCTGCAATATCGCTTTAACTCCATTACAGACAAGTTTCATATCATCTTTAAAATGCTTAGAACACAAGCAGCCATGATAATATCAAGAGAGAGGATATCAAACACTAATGGAAAGGTTTTTTTTATTGACAAAGCATAAATTACATTGAACGATAGTTACTATTCCGATGTTTTCCTCATTCCGATGTTTTCCTCATTCCGAATGTTTTTTCCCGGAGATCAGCGTGTGCGATCTGACTAGATCTCGGGGTATTTTCGTTTTCGTTTTTTTTTTTTTTTTGTATCGCGTGGTGGATTAAGGAAGCCAGGATCCCGAGATGGTAGGGCAGAGGGACCAGGGAATGCAGGGTCACAAACCGCTAGAGATCAGGAACAGAGGTCTAGGAGCAGAAGGGTCAAGAACCCCAATAGATATAAGGGAGCGTAGTAATGGTGAACCTAGCGAAACTTGCTTGTTTATATAAACTGTAAGTAAAGTCACACAATACCAGGTCATTGAGGGTCGTTACACGGGAAAATGGTGATGTGGTTAGCGACCAAATGAGGTCAATGCCGAAAAAGGGAAATTTAGAACAGTTTAGAGACCTCGCACTGGTTTCCTTGAGCCTATTGTATATTCTCCTCGAGCCAAAAGAGGCTACCTGGAGAGGTGATAAAGCCGATGGATTAGGAAATAAGGGGGTGGGGTGTTAAGTGTTAACCAAAACGACTCTGGGAAGGGAGAAATTATGTTGAGGAAAAAACAGAGAAAGGTTTAAAATCATCTGTCAACACATTTTCGCCATCCTGTATTTTCTAGGTACTACAAATGATGTAATAAAATGTTTAAGAACAAATAGGAAACGATTTTGTACGTGATGACACCCTGACATGTGTGTTTGAATGCACGTATTGAGGATATTGAATTACCATGGAAACAAGTGTAAATTGTTGACAGCGGTCAGCAGATCTCACTTGACCATTGTGTCCGTGGGGTCGAGTAAAAGCATCAACAAACGAACTTTAACAGATAAAATCGAGTGTGTGTACACAATTATACCCGACGAATCAGTGAACACAGCCTAAGGGGTTTACCCAGTTTGGGATCCACGTTTAATGACCACGACATACCCATATCTAACATCTTAGGTCCAAGTAAATGACATCGGTACTTTTTATCCATAATGTCACATGACCCGATGTGGACAAAAGTCTCGGCGAAAATACGTGACCATCAATGTACCATTCGACTTATCCTCGCAGCTTTGTTAAAGATGCTTGTCCCGTGGTTTTACATACTACTTCGCTATTTCAATAAGGAAATCAACTATAGGATAGATAAAATGTGCATTCACTCAAAATATATTTAATCATTGAATAGTTTCAGAAATTTTAAGATGAGCTTTCGCTACATGTATTTCTCATACTTTTATACATTATTGATGTGTATGATATTATGATTTACTACAAAAGCTGACTTCTTTGTGCCTTTTTACAATATTTGAAAAATGTTCTAAAAAATGTTCTAAACGATTTTGCCCCCGTTCGTACGTCATTCAATCTCGTTTGTACGACTTAATTTCTTTTCAAATTCCTCAAAATGGCACGAACAAGGGTTTTTTTCCATTTCTTGCAACGCATCAAGCATACGAATTGGCTGTTCAATACTATTGAACAATCTGAGGATTAATTTAATCTGAGGCTTAATTGATAAATAAGATTTACTTTAACCTCCAATCCTTTCATAGTTTTTCAAGGAAGAAAATAAGATCGTCAATAACAAACTATTTCTGTGTCTTGCATGATAATTACACCAGATAGTTGAATATGACGAATTAATCTGACGTCGTCTGAAGTTGTGCAATGTGATTGTTTTCATTGGAAAATAGGTAACTCACGATATGTGCAAGACTTAATCGAATAAGTATACCAAAATATTATGAATCTCTTACCTCGTAAATGCTTGTAAGGTTTAGCGGGTAAAACAATGGTACAAAAATGAATGACGTCAGCAATCCACCGCCGACGTAACCGACCGTGTAGATGTAGTACATGGTTCCCTGAGTATACATCTCCGCCGGAACTCCTAAAATCAAGATGGCGGACTGGAAAGAAACAATAATCGAAATTGCTATGGGTACGAAGCCAATGTTTCGACTGCCCATTAACAGTTCTCCTGTAGTTTTCTTTCCTCCTGCAATGGCATGATAAGCCCCGATAGCTACCGAAATGATAAGCATGGCGGCAAAAACTACCCAATCCCAAACTCCAAAGGTGACAGCCATCTTAATGTTTTTAATGCAGTGAAATCGATGACACTCAACGAATTGTTAGTGAAAACATGAAAACAAAAGTGTGGTGTCTAGTCACGAAAAATCGTCACAGAACAAAAATATAAGCTCGATCGTTTGCGTTTAAACTTTAAACACAATTAGATATATCTGAATATCCACGTTCACTTTCCCAGTATATCCATCTGTGATGTCGGAATCACATGTATGAACCAGTCTATGTAGTGTTGGTCAGTTTATATAAGTACACGGTATGCGAAGTGTGGTCGTATTATATACCCTAATGGTTGACCATACGTTTACCTGTAGCACAGGGTTTTGACAAAGGTACTTAAAACCGGACAAATCGGTATACGAAGAATTTACGAAACCCTGAAAAGTTAATGTAATTGTTACACTTCATTTAAATCTTTTTACTTCACTAAATTGCGTTTATATGGACTGTTAGAAAAAAAATCTTTCGTTTTTTATGACTTCTTCACTTCTGATGAAAAATAATGCAACCAAAAGAATAAGAAAAGAAAAAGAGAAAAAGAAAAAAAACCTGAAATATATTCATTTCGTATTCCTCTTTTAAATAAAGACATGTATGTATTAATGTGGTTTTTTTTTTCTGAAACCATTGTCAATGGGCTGTGCTAAAGGATTGATCAAATAGTAGGCTGGTAAGTTCGGTGTTTTATTATATCATTAAACGTACCTTTAATACCTTAACGATGACTTCACATCCACTTAACATCCAGGCACAAGGGGATGATTTCAGTAATAGGACAGGTTCCGGAAACATGGATATGACTGTTGATGTAGAAAATTGTTGAAAAATCTCTGATCAGTCAAGTCGGGCCGATTATAAAGCAAAACAAACAAAAACACGAAAGCTGTAAAATATAAGCGTGTCGCTTTCATTTTCATCTTAAATTTTTTACATAGCTGCAACTTTGACGTCAGTAATAATGTTATCTTGACGTCATCAATAATGCTATCTTCACCTAGCAATAATGCTATCTCTTATGTAAAATAGGCTCCGTCAGATGCACGGGACGAACGCGGACGCATGGGGATGAACGCGGGCGCACGGGACGATCGTGTTAGCGGCTGTGGTGGGGGTATCTAGCAGTGGTAAATATTTTTAGTGTAAAGAGACGTGGTAGAGGTATCTTACTGTTAGTGGTAGTGGTACAGGTATCTGTACTGTTAGTGGTAGTGGTAAAGTATCTGTACTGTTAGTTGTAGTGGTAAAGGTATCTGTACTGTAAGCGGTAGTGGTAAAGGTGTCTGTACTGTTAGTGGTAGTGGTAAAGGTGTCTGTACTGTTAGTGGTAGTGGTAAAGGTATCTGTACTGTTAGCGATAGTGGGAAAGGTATCTGTACTGTTAGTGGTAGTGGTAAAGGTATCTGTACTGTTAGTGGTAGGGGTAAAGGTGTCTGTACTGTTGGTTGTAGTGGTAAAGGTGTCTGTACTGTTGGTTGTAGTGGTAAAGGTGTCTGTACTGTAAGCGGTAGTGGGAAAGGTATCTGTAATGTTAGTGGTAGTGGTAAAGGGATCTGTACGGTTAGCGATAGTGGGAAAGGTGTCTGTACTGTTAGTGGTAGGGGTAAAGGTATCTGTACTGTTAGTTTTAGTGGTAAAGGTATCTGTACTGTTAGTGGTAGTGGTAAAGGTATATGTACTGTAAGCGGTAGTGGTAGAGGTATATGTACTTTTAGTGGTAGTGGTAAAGGTATCTGTACTGTAAGTGGTAGAGGTATCTGTACTGTTAGTGGTAGTAGTAGAGGTATATGTACTGTTAGCATTAATGGTAGAAGTATCTGAACTGTTAGCGGTAGTGGTAGATGTATCTGTACTGTTAGCGGTAGTGGTAGAGGTTTATGTACTGTTAGCGGTAGTGGTAAAGGTATCTGTACTTGTTACCGGTAGTGGTAACGGTGCGTGTACTTTTAACGGTAGTGGCAGTGGTATCTGTAGTTTTAGTTGTAGTGCTAGAGGTATATGTACTGTTAGCGGTAATGGTAGAGATATCTGAATTGTTAGCGGTTATGGTAAAGGTATCTGTACTGTTAGTGGTAGTGGTAAGTGTATCTGTACTGTAAGCGGTAGTGGTAAATTTGTTTGTATTGTTAACGGTAGTGGTAGAGGTATATGTACTGTAAGTGGTAGAGGTATCTGTACTTTTAGCGGTAGTGGTAAAGGAATTTGTACTGTAAGTGGTAGTGGTAGAGGTATATGTACTGTTAGCGGTAGTGGTAGAGGTATATGTTCTCTAAGCGGTAGTGGTAGAGGTATTTGTACTGTTAGCGGTAGTGGTGAAGGTATCTGTACTGTTAGTGGTATTAGTAAAGGTATATAATATTAGTGGTAGTGGTAGAGGTATATGTACTGTTAGCATTAATGGTAGAAGTATCTGAACTGTTAGCGGTAGTGGTAGAGGTATCTGGGTGTTAAAGTTAGTGGTAAAGGTATCTGTACTCTTGGTGGTAGTGGTAAATGTGTCTGTACTGTTAGTGGTAGTGGTAGAGGTATCTGTACTGTTAGTGGTAGTGGTAAAGGTATCTGTACTGTAAGCGGTAGTGGTAAAGGTATATGTACTGTTAGTGGTAGTGGTAGAGGTATATGTACTGTTAGTGGTAGTGGTAAAGGTATCTGTACTGTTAGCGGTAGTGGTAAAGGTATCTGTACTGTTAGTGGTAGTGGTAAAGGTGTCTGTACTGTAAGCGGTAGTGGTAAAGGTATATGTACTGTTAGTGGTAGTGGTAGAGGTATATGTACTGTTAGTGGTAGTGGTAAAGGTATCTGTACTGTTAGCGGTAGTGGTAAAGGTATCTGTGCTGTTAGTGGTAGTGGTAAAGGTGTCTGTACTGTAAGCGGTAGTGGTAAAGGTATCTGTACTGTTAGTGGTAGTGGTAAATGTATATGTACTGTAAGCGGTAGTGGTAGAGGTATATGTACTTTTAGTGGTAGTGGTAAAGGTATCTGTACTGTTAGCGGTAGTGGTAAAGATATCTGTACTGTTAGTTTTTGTGGTAAAGGTGACTGTACTGTTAGCGATAGTGGTGGAGGTATCTAGTGTTATCGGTAGTGGTATCTGTAGACTATAGCGGTATTGGTAGTGGATTGCGGATTTATGTAAAGTGTATACAGTTCTGTATATATATACGGTGCGTTAAACCCCTTAAATAAGTATGGTTATCTCTTATTATTTTATCTAAAATGACAGACAACTCCTTATTATAAAAATAAGACAATTACTCATTGGTAAGCAATTGCAACTTCAACCAATCAGAAATTAGAATTACACATACCACGCAAAGCATTGCAGTTTACGAAGTCATCATTTTTTGTGTTGTCCGTTAAAGTGTGGCATTGGGGAATAGCCAAAATCAAATTATACACTTTTTTTTTTATTAAATGGATACTTACTTATATTTCACAGGTGAAAATGTAATGAATATGTTTATTAAACTCCTTCAGTCATGATTGTTGTTAAGTAAATAAAAGTTTTAATTGTCACTCTGTGTTACGTCGGGTGTGATAGGCCTATCGAACTTGGACAATAATTTTGACTGGAACAATGTGAAGTGCCTGATATATATATGCAAGCAGTACGACGTAAGGGAGATAACTCATATTGAATTGTTGAACTACTGACCGACGTACGTATATGAAGACAGACTCGATATCTTCTTGTTTAATTCTCATGAAGCCAAATTATACAAAGGATATTAAAGAGATATGATGCGTGTTCGTTACTTTTATTTCACATTTAGATATATCGGTGGTGATTTGACCTGGAGTACGACATAAAAATCATAACTAATTGTATCTCATACCACAGACTTAGATAACATCTATTCTAATTCCGTGCTCATACAGAGCTTGACAGTGCGTATACCTCTTCTTAGTCAGCTCACGGACCTATATAGCGGAGATTAGAATCTAATTCCGTGGTCAGCTTCACTTCTACCTTCCTAGTAACAATGCCGACGGTTCCCGATTGTATCGTCCACCTCACTACTCAAACTCGATGACAAGCGTGATGGCGATTCTAATTGAATCATCGTAACCACAACTTCGAAATTCCGGAGGTTACGGTAGGCGAGCATGCCACGCACGTGAGCATACCCCCTGGAATTTCAAGGATACTTTAAGCGGTCATCAGCAGTTACAATTGAATAAGCCTGTTTTTAGAGTTTACTGTTAATAACCTACTCCAGAGTGAGGAAGTCAAGGTTTTGTACCAGAGGTGCTTCAATTTACTTTGATAGAACGTTAACAGTTATCACCGTGACCTACTTATGGTGACCTCAAATATGTCATTTATCTTCTGGATTTTATGACGAAACGGGTACCACATTTGTGCTGGAAACACTGTTCTTTTTCTGTAAAATTGATGTAATTTATTTATTCATACATTGGCTTTCGTTTTGTTTTGGTTTGGTTATCTGTTTTCTTTTCAACTCTGAGTTTTGATTTTGTAAATAAAAACTGATTCATCTTTCAAATCCAAGAATCTACACCGAAAGTATATTTATATCGAAAGCGGAAACCTAGGATTTAGAAGATGTAACGGGTAATGGGTGATTAATTTGTATTTTTGAATACTTTTCTGTTTTATATTTCTTCATAGCTTCCATTTGTAATACCTTCTAAAGACATGAAATCACCATGCAATACGAAATCCGTCTTTGTTATTCCAGGATGAAGTCTGATGGCCTTAGACCACGTATACAAACTATGCCACATATGACGATTTGCTAGTGATTTGTTTTGTTACTTTTAAAAGACGAGAACAATACCCCTACATGGTCGACGCCCCCCTTTAAGTATTCCATATCCTAATATACAGTAACATAACGTACCTGCCCCACTGCTAATTGACATCCTCCAAAGGAGACATTTGTAGTTATACCCGTCATTATAACAAACCATGTCGGTACACCTCAAACCAACTAATGGAATCCTACGGGACGAAGTATGCTGTAGATGTAACCTAGGAATGACGTCAGCTTCCCGGGGAAAAGGAATGTTGTGAGTATCTAAAATAATTCCTCTGACGTCATCGGTCAAACCCCCTCCCTAACCACAACACCCCCAACCACAACACCCCTTACCCCTCCACTCCTTCCACCTAGCTCGGCTCCGACTCTGATCAAATTCAGGAGCATGCCCAATTTGCACTACAAAAGCTTTCACATTGCTTGCCATAAGACTACTTTCTTGTCGCCAAATAATCGTACGAGACTCCTCTTTAAATTTGTAAATATAATTGAAGACCTCGTTCCATGACCCACGGAAACTTTACTAAACATGTACTTTATCTCGCTAATTATTCCAGTTACAGCGACAATATAATGCATAAATATTTTAAAGTCTGCTCACTAATTCAGAATAACGTAGCACTATAGACGAAATGCCACTGCATACCAGTTTAACTCCACACCTTTGACTAAATATATATAATTACCAGTCTTGAGCTAATTAGGCAATATGATATATGGAATAGCCAATAAATTGTTGTTTTTTGTTAGTACCAAACCTAGCAGGCTATTAACATATGTAGACTTCTTTCTTTCTGCCCGAGTTGTACAACCATTATACCTGCATGAATGGAAAGAGATGAATACCTTTCTGAAATAGACTATACTTTTTTTGCAAACAATGCGGTTTTGGATAAAGAACGACACAGACCATGCATGCCTTGTCAATTTAATAATTTGTATATTAAGATTTTTGATATCATATTTACAAACTATCCGTATCAGTATTCACATTAAATCAACCTTAAACTATACTATTATATAGAAACACTGCATTCAAAGAGACATATAGGCCTATACACCTGAACCCAGATGTTTGCAAATTAGCAAGATACAACAAACTCAAATTAATCTATTAATAGAAAATAGACGTGTTTAAAACCGAAATTACCATGTGTGACAAATGATAATTCACATCGAATGTGGATTTTTTTTAGTTCTCTAGAAATTTGATTTTTAGAGGGTTGTCGCGTTCGCTACGTCGCTCAAATACAAGACTAAACATGAAAAAGTTTCAAAAGGGGAAAATAGTCCAAACAAAGGTTGAAATAACAGTCCTTTATCTAGTCTTTGATTGTCAAGAACTTTAAGGAATTTCCATTGGATGTTCGAACAGAACTCCCGCAACAATTATATAGAACAGAACACCCAAAAATAATTATATAGGGTAGTTTATCTATCTATCTATCTATCTATCTATTCTGCAACACCCTCTTTCGAGTAGTATGTGCAGCGTGCGCGTCTGTGCATGTTAAACGGTATTTTGTGGTGACCGAGATAGAAATGATAAAGTGCGGACTGGTGCATGCATAAGGGAGAGAGAGAGGAAGGAAAGAAAAGTGTGATGAGGAATATTTGGTGCTAAGAAATGTCTATAAGTTTAGACCTGCTACTGCCCATACAAGGGCATATTTTATGGCACCTCTACGGATGTTGATAGCTCCTGTTGTACAAAATAGCGGATCTATTATGAACTTTGGGTCGGGGTGTGAGGGAGGGGGGGGGGATAATAATAGTTTGAAGATTATCTACGCATTGCAGTATGTCACGTATTGAATCAAATGAACAATTGTATATCAACACGTTGCATTATCTGAATGTAATTCTGGCCTAGATTTAGAATCAACTTGTTATATATATATATCTTATCTGGAACTCAACGTCAAATGTGTTTTTGACGAAATTGGCACGCTAAGGATATATACTGGAGCTATAGGATCTCATAACAGAATCCGTAGGATTTCATATCAAATATATCCCATTTCTAAGGAATATGCATGCCTTATTAATGGCTGACCATGAATCAGCTACTTGTTAATTGTATTTTTTCTGCTTTGCCTAAAAACAAACGGATATTTTAATCGAATTTCTAAGAATTGTTAAGTGAAAGGAGTGATTAATTACCATACTCGTTGGAGCTGCACCCTGTTTCCAAGGTGATTGAGGATACCTATCGATCGAGGATCGGGCGACTGAGTTTAGACTCGGATGTTGAAATGATAAAAGTAAATAAATAAATATTAATTTCAATCAATCAATCAATCGATCATATCGATAAAATTCGCTTAAAATTAGTGTTTCCTTAAAATTCAAATTCGTCACAGTATGCGTTGTTTGGTAGTCTACCGGTTGAGCTATCCTCCATACTTACTGTTAAAATATTAAAATTTTAAAGATGCTATCTATTAATAGCCGTCCCTACGATCTAGTCTGACAACGTGAGCTGCAACGTGCATCCGGTTGAAGCTTGAGTGAATTCATTTCACGTATGGAGTTGATGTTTATGATCCTTGAAGTCGCGAGGACATCATACACACGTTAATGTGCGTTCATAAGCGCAAAACAGCGTGGTTCTCTACAGTGAACAGAACAGCCATGTTTACTTCACGTATGTATGACAAGCATATATATCCGAAGTATATGGGTAGTAGACAAGTCTATCGCAGTTAAATAAAAAGCAATCTCAGATTTTCTTTAAAAGTCATTTGCTTCCGTTAATTTATATAAGAAAATTAGCTTGATACTTCGAGTGGTTTAGTTTCACACACATGCAAAAAGTGGAAGGCCTGAAATATTTTAGGCATAGTCCTTGCAACACAAACTTTGATAAGATAATAAAAACATCAAATTGTATTACACTGTAGCGCATGTTACCGATCTTTGCAGTAAAATAGCGCCTTTGAAGGTTTGTATGATAACGTACAATGTGTGTGGAACATCTTTGTTTATAAAGCAAAATGGAATAAAGACGGGCATTTTATATTATTTTTTAATTAGTTAACCACGTGTTAGAAACTATAAATAGTTAATCTGGTTCATCCAATGCTTGATTGATCTTACAGGATTCGTTATCTAGACAAGAATCCTACAGCGTTTATTAATACATTCAACAAATTCACCTGTCATCAACTCCGTCATCAAGTCATCAAATCTGTCATCAACTCCAACGGGTTTAGTAACTGACGAAAACTTCGCGTGTTATTTGTTGAAAAAATTTACAATCATGTAACTGACTCTTCTCAAAATTTTAAAGCTAATAATCTGGAAAGCCTGAAATGTATACACATCATCGACTAAACCTGTAGCAGACAACTAAGTATCGTTAGCTTAGTAGGCATCAGGTCCGCGCTAGGAGCACACTCTGTCTCCAGCATACATACACGCAACTCGCGCACGCATACACTAAAACACATGGAGGCACGTCCTTGAATGACCTTAACTGTTAATAGGAAGTTAAACAAAGTTAAACCAAACCAAACTGTGGTTACACTCAAAATATCTTCCTAAACTTTTTAACTGAAATAAAGTCCCTTTTATCTTTATATAATCGTTTTAAATAAGTTCAAATACAGTTTACGTTTGAGTTTCAACAAAAGGAAAACAGACTTTGGGGAACAACAAGACCTAAACGAAGTTGAAATTGATTGGCATTAAAAAAACAAAGAGTTTCAGTGGTAAGGTAACATAGCAAGTGTGTACCTGTAGACTATTACAAGTGTGTACCTGTAGACTATTACAAGTGTGTACCTGTAGAATATTACAAGTGTGTACCTGTGGACTATTACAAGTGTGTGTACCTGTAGACTATTACAAGTGTGTATACCTGTAGACTATTACAAGTGTGTATCTGTAGACTATTACAAGTGTTTACCTGTAGACTATTACAAGTGTGTACCTGTAGACTATTACAAGTGTGTACCTGTAGACTATTACAAATGTGTACCTGTAGACTTTTACAAGTGTGTACCTGTAGACTATTACAAGTGTGTACCTGTAGACTATTACAAGTGTGTACCTGTAGACTATTACAAGTATGTACCTGTAAAATATTACAAGTGTGTACCTGTAGACTATTACAAGTGTATACCTGTAGACTATTACAAGTGTGTACCTGTAGACTATTACAAGTGTGAAAGCGTTCGTGGATTTTACCTGGGATAGAACTTCATCAAAGGATTATTCTCCTACGCGAAAAAAGCGATTAGCGCAGGTGGGATGCGGTATACTTGCTGGTAAAATTAACGTTGTCATAGTAACATACAATAGCCTCGTTTTTTTAAAGTTTGACTCACTATACCTGATTGAATAGTGAGCCTACACGACAGGTATCTCTGGAAATTGTAATAATAACGTTTAGGTAGAATGAAAACCAAAAACCGGTTTGTGGCACTGCAAGGGGTCGTAAATTTAATGTGAAACGATTGGAGATTGGATCGATTTACCAGCCACGGACTGTAAACAGCTAGGTGCCTATATAGTAGCCCCTTCTATACGCCTGTACAATGTATAGCTTTGATATGTTAAGACCGTACCGTTCATATTGACGAGCATTCAGCGATAGATAAAACCATTGTGATATAACTTTTAATTTTATTATTTATTTGATTTAATTCGGATAACACACTTGAAGTAAAATTATATATCATCACAATGAAAGGCAATGAATCTTAAAGTTGACATCGCTGTAGATACCAGGCAGGCCATTTCTTAATACAATTGCTTAAAAACGAAACGGAAACGTCAAATGTTTGAATAAAGCTCATCATTGCAGAGAAATAACACATTAAATGTTGGACTACTTGGATGGTGATATTATATGTTACAAATATTTAATTACTTGACTGGCCTTTTTTACAAAAGATCATGAACGAGAATGTATTAGTCGTATACAACACGAATATTTATTGCACATCTACATATAGCAGTATTTACATATTGTCACGTGACTGCATGTGGTTCTTTACACTGTGAAGGCCTGGCTCCTTTCAGAAACTGAATTCCAATTAAATAAAACGTTTCTCCGGTAAACGCTGAACATTCAAACACGTGCTGAACATTTTAAAGTTTTGTCATTTAAAAAAGAATTGGCTCGTTTTTACAAAACAGAAGTGTTTTTTTGATACCCGATTCTCGGAAAGTCAATATGTACGGATCAAATGGCGATCATGTTTACCAGACCGCTTCTAAAGACTAAGAGGTGGAGTATTATGTATATTGACCACAAAACATTGGACATTTCTATACTAATAGCCTGATACTGTACCGGTAGATTGGGCCATTAGACTAGCCCGATTCCCCGGGAACAGCCCTGAGATCAGACCAACTTTGACTTTACTTGTAAAGTTCTATCAAAGTCTCTCTCGGACAGGAAACATAACTCTGTCGTGATTAAACTTGTACACACTCTTTTCACGCGATACCGCATGTATACATTTTAACAGTGCTTCACTAGTACACTTGCAGACGGTTTGATAATCACGAAAATATCTACATAGATTAAGAGCCATAATATTACTGTTATATTTTTGAATGTAAATATAAATCTAATTAAACATCGGTTACTTGAGCCCATGGTAACCAATTTACGGGGCGCAAATTGTGTGTGTAGCTTAATTCAGTAAAAATTATCATTACCTCGCACTTTTCCTGTTTTAATAATTTCGGAAATTATTTTTATCAACCTTTTATATTCACGAACAAAGCTAGTATAGCATGTGGTGCATAGTGTTGAGGATTATAAATTGTACTTTGAAAAACACACACATCAGGAGTGTTATGTCGCCATGGTAACCAGCGGAAGGGGTTGGGGAAAGGAGGCGTTAACATTTCTATATATATATACATTGTAGATAATAAATAAATAAGTCCTAGCGAAGGAAAATATAGAATAAAAACAAAAAATTCCAGATCGTCCGCGGACGATCTGGAATTTTTTGTTTTTATTCTATATATACATTGTTTATATATAAAATCTATGAAACAAAATAAAAGCTAACGTTGTATTTATTTGAAGAGATATGTATCTGCCTTACAGAAAATTATTTTCCATCTTTGGACTGTTCCGTTGACATTACAACCCATGAGGAGGTCCAAATGGGTTTCCAGATCCCAGTACAAAAGGTTCGACGGGCCTGTGTCGCTCACATGCTATTGAATTGTGTAAGCAAACACACCTCATCTTTGTGACCTGCAACGTAGGACAAGGTCACCAACATTTGGTAACAAGCCAGCATCCATCACAGGCAAGATATCATAACTACAGACCAAAATGACTCTTAGCATAATTGACATATGTACGGTGGTACATTTAGGACATGCACATTCTTATTTTCTACATTAATTATCTCGAGCGCTTGATACGTATAATACATCATCAGTGATTTTACCTCTTTAACCTTTAAAGTTGGTCAAGGTCATTATTTGAAGGAAAAAAACAACGTCGTAGCCTCAGCAAGCTAAGCATTGATACTCTACATTGGCAGTCGCAATTGGGAAGTGGGCGAAGGACTGACGACGGACGCTGTTCCAGTGGACGTTAGATCATTATGACACTCTGTTACAGGTGAGCTTAAATGATCCTGTCATTTTTCAACATCACGGTCAGTTTTCAAAAATCCCATTTCAAATGTTCAATATTAAGCCTACACAGCAAGTCGTTTACAGGGGTCCCCGCCGAGTCGTCTCACAATCATTATACTCCGTACTGTGTTAATTATCAATGTAACCATCGACCATTGTTGCATAATTCTTAAGTACCTTTTGTGGTAGTGGTAGATATTTTGATAAAGTTACAAGTCCGGGTGTGCCCGGATATCAGGCTTTGTTCAGTGACTGATCAAACTAAGCATCCTTATTGTACACGTTTAAAGAACCCTGCTTGTTATAACTGTGTATGAGGGGCAAATCTAGCGCTATGTACATTAATATACAATGATAGAAGTCAGTGTCGATATTATATGACAGCTTCGGTTCCCGGTATTCCATAGCTGTTGGGTACTTTGACTCCGAAGTCCACCATTTTAATTGTTTCCCAATTTTGCCATACTCTTCCACCCGAACCCACCACCTCGAACATTTTCTAGACCAGAGACATATAAAGTGTAGTATATACGTCTCTGTCTAGATCTACTACAGCCACAATAAACCAGGTACTTGAAACGGTTGGTGCTTCTCGCCAATTTATTCGGACTTGAGCAAGGCTAGCTACCGCTGAAGGACGGTCAGTATACGTCCGTAACGGTACGGACCATGGACACTGCGACTGAAAATGCTACCGTTCA
Source organism: Mizuhopecten yessoensis (assembly GCF_002113885.1). Lineage (NCBI taxonomy): Eukaryota > Metazoa > Mollusca > Bivalvia > Pectinida > Pectinidae > Mizuhopecten > Mizuhopecten yessoensis. The sequence continues at coordinate 62,757 of NW_018406834.1, forward strand.
GTACATCACTTGTGAATTTAGGTATAATGAGATGGTATAGAATGGCCAGGGACGGATGCTAAAGTGCCTCTCTTGAACAATCAAGTGTGGTGGCATTATGATTGTGAAAAAATATGTTTTTTTAAGCATGGTCTTACCGTCAAACAAAGCGCTGAGACAAATACGCCTCAAGCATACATGTGGGGGTATTAAGCAAGGTGTCATAGAACCAGTCGTAGCCAGTTGAGTTTGTGGAGGTATTAAGCTAGGTGGCATAGAACCATTTGTAGTCACCTGGTGTTGCATTTATTACATGGGTTGTCTGTCTAAATAAAGCGTGTTAAGAGTTTGACTCTAGTTAAATAGAATGTTATATAAAATGTCGTATAATAGTCTCAATACAAACTCTTAAGCAAAGCGTAGCAAACTCGTGCAAGTCTAATTTATAATTATTTTATACTTATTTATGTCAGGTTATTCAGAACATTCAATTAATACAAGTGATTTACATTAATGGCGCGTGCTTCATCATTAATCCTGGTCTGACACTAGAACACCGGCCGATCAATAGCCAGTTTCCGGATAGCCGACAGCTAGCCACGGTGACCTACCTGTAACGGTCCGAGAAGGTTTTTACCACTAGACAGAAACATGCCATTTTATGGCCACATTGACACACAACTACAACACAAGCCAGTTTTTGTATATACTTGGGCATGGACAGAACATTGTTTACATATTATACATACGTTTTCCCTCATATTTACAAATGCCTTCCTACCACACTTAAAACTCTTTATTTTCAAAAATCCTTTATAATCTATAAGACATAGCCCCGATATTTCAAAAATTGATCGTTTTATTTGAAAACTGAGTACATGTATTACTACTGTCTAAAAAAACTGCTTTGTCAATTTAGTTCAAGATTCCCACAGTATCATTTTCAAATTGTGGTTACCATAGAGAAAATGACGATCACGTCTTTTTTGAGTGTCAGTCAACTTCAAATGTAAACAACTTTAATCTTCTAGTAAGTTTGGACTTACCGCTATTTTATGATGAAATCTGGCTTTGAAAGTGAACTGTTACATATATACATATGTAAACCTATAGTAGATCCAGATTTTTTAAATTTGAACTTGTTCAAAAGACATTAATTTGACTTGCTTCGTTCTCAATTATTTGAAATTGTCTGTCTATGAAACCACTTATGATTGATCATGTTCATTAAGCTGCTCTAACTGTACGTGTGCCGTACCCTGAAATCTGACTCTGAAATATGTTTATTGTTAGTACGGCAAGGTCGGGAAGTTTTCTTGACATTTTTCTATAACCGTAAATTACAAATTTTATTTTCGTTTGTTTTCGGACAACAAAGTATGTTGTTCCACGCGGGTGTTTACGTCTGAATTTCGATCTAAGATAAAACGCTTAATTATTGATAAAGACGGATATGTATAAGTATCACAACCCCGAAATTATAATAGAGGCGTAAGGGGATGTTTAGGGATACATTAATTGAAGAAAAACATCTCCTCTGATCTTAATTACAAAATAAATATATGTGTAAACATATCCACTTAATTCCACTCAGCCGGATGACAACTTGAACTGCAAGGAAGCATGTGTGAACGGGCAAATCGTCCTCTAGAGAACGTATCTCCAGAGAATAATTCTATACCTCTCTAATATTTGCAAATAGCTTCCCTCCTTTCACTGAAAATATGTATTTATGATACAATTTTCGATTAACATATTGACATGGTAATCCCAATGATAGCCCGTTAATTAAGTTTCCTATGTGAATATCGCAGAATAAATTGTTGAATATATATATATATACATGTATCACCGATAGGTAACTGAATATTTTACCGGACATATGTTTTCCGATGTCATACATGTGTACGTCACAGTGGTTTAGAATGACAGTTTTACCATCAGGGTCATAGCATATTTTTTGCTATGAACACCTGTTCGCGGTATAAATAAACACGGTGCCATGTACATATTTGCGAACAATGCATAAATGTATCGATATTGTGGACACTATTTATATAGTCTATTACAAATTTTAGCATAAACATAATACAATAACACAAGCTATTTCAGTTATGCCAAGGAATTAGATTATCTAAGTCCGTGGTTATGTCCATGCATATTTTCATGTACAATGTACGTTCCCAATATTTTAAAGACAGGTTAAACTTTGACTGTGTCTGTTACGGTACAAAATGAAAACGCCTATGCACTTGAACAGAAATTTAAAGCTTACATTTAAATATTGTTGTCCGTCTCATTACTAAACGGAAGTGGAAGAAGACTACGAAAATATTTACAACTCGTAAAATCCCAGCCGACGGCTACAACGAAATGGAATTTACTTCTGTCACTCAAGCGTATAGGAGATCCCACACAGTAGTTGATCACGTGACTAAAAAGGCGGGTACAGACGCTATCCACATTGGCGGCCATTTTGCCGAAGTTTACATGGTCTGTGTTTGTTTTGAAGCTTCGATTTCTGCTTAATTGTTGAAGATGGCAAGCAAAACTGGAACGCCGACAAAATCGTCGAAGAGGACGGTCACTACAACAACTTATACTCAACGGTCATCTGATGAGACTCCTTCCACCAGCAGTGCATCGCCGGGCCGGCGCGTGAGATCTCCCTCGCCGGCGAGAATTACCCGGCAAATCGAAAAAGACCAACTGCTTAATCTTAACGATCGCCTGGCAGCATATATAGACAGGGTTAGATTTCTGGAAACAGAAAATAGTAGACTAACAGTTCAGATCAAATCCGTCGAGGAGACAGTGAACCGAGACAGGTCGAATATAAAAGCTGTGTTTCAGACGGAGATTGACGATGCTAGACGTCTGTTGGATGAGACTGCAAAAGAGAAAGCACGTTTGCAGATCGAAGTCGGAAAGTACAAAGAAGAATCGGAAGACTGGAAACTCAAGTGAGTTAGCTGTCGATTTGCTTTCAATAAACCATAAAACATGTAAAAAAAAGTCTCAGGTAAATTCGGACGGTACCTGTATATACTATCATAGCTATAGTCCGTTTCTTATTTGTTTTGTTAATTCAAGACGTTTCTCCTGACTTGTGTGATATGTTTCATTTTTACAGTTGAAACTGTTGTCAAGCTAGTGCTTTTGTTTTGCTCCTAAGTTTTATATTTCATGTTGCACAGCTATTAATTGTGAAGACTTTTAAATTAGAGACAATATATAAAAAATGGAGAGGCGGTGCTGAAAGCTCTATGCAGAAGTGTATTGCTGAGTGTACAGACTGCCCTCCATTCATGTACACTGATTAAATCTGGCATTGTGACTAGATCCAGTGAGAGCATGAGGAGGCTATTATAGCTAGGGCGGTGTTGTTGTGGCCCCAGCTGGGATAGCACGCTCCCTGAGTCACTGGAGCCTGACATCCGATACTGTTAATAACGAGTCTAAGAGTGTGTGTATTCCGTTTGTTGTTGAGTATGTACGTAGAACTAGCACACTTTGACAGGCTTTGATGTTTAACATGGATAATCTGAATCCAAACAAAAATTGATACAGATACGTCAAGATTATCAACTAATAATCTGATTTTAATTAAAAACAAAAGTTGTGGTAAACGCAGTCTACAGAAGTATACACAGTGTAGTGGATGGTATATTGTATGTTTAGTAGCTTATCAAAACTTTCAACTAAGAATTTTAGTTAATCATTTTAACAATGAAAAATACCTAAGTACTTTTATGGATATTATCATATTAGAATTATTCTACATAAAGAATTATAACATCAGACCATTATTGTTTGTATTAGTGTTTTTTAATGTACAATTCAACTCCATTATTTACAGTGACTGTATTGATATGTGTCATAGAATTGATAAATGTATTTATTTAACACTTGCTAGTTGTATTTTTTCTGTGTCCACCCGACAGCTTTATCAAAATGTTGTCAATGTTTCTGTTTGCCATTTGTTATAAATGTTTACACAGAAGTAAACTGCTTAAACATGTAGAGTATCGTCCTAACATACAGTCCCTGGTTAGCTGTGGGCCTGTATTTTACACACCCACACCCACACACTGCTCAGTGCTGTAGTATACAATGACATCACATTACTGTGAACTTAGTCATTCACAAAATCCTGTTCAGTTGCTTCATGAAAGCTGAATGATGCAGAATTCATGTGCTTGGGAAACTTCTGAAAGTTTCTTTTGAACTACAAGAGACCAATGTTATCAAATATGCATTACTTTGGCTAATGAAAAGTGGTCAACAGTAATAACATTTCAGAAATGTTATAAATGTAATACGACAATTTTAAGATGTATGATATATATATGGGAACAAGATCAGTGTTTTTCTTCCTCCAAAAGCTGTAAAGCAGCTGCATGAATTGGGGAAAATATAGAAATATCTTAAGGCCAAATAGATAAAATCTTGTGTTCCCGCTAACCCTACCTACCCCAGATTTTTGTGCCTACCATTAAGTTTTTATTTGCATTTCGTGATATAATGCACCGTTAAAGTCAGAACTCCTGCTTTTTATAACCATAGTGAAAAAAAATCCAAAATTAAGTTAATTGCCTACCTACCTATTATTTCTGTAGATGAATGCAGAAACAAGTAATTTGTTTTTTGCCTTATTGAAATTGGGAAGGTATTCCTCATTTTTCCTTCATATTTGGGGAACAAAACACTATTCCAATCGCTTTCCGTCCGTTGTCGTGCATAAACTTTTTACATTTTCAACTTCTCCTCAAGAACCAGCAGATGGATTTTTTTTCAAACTTGGTCAGAATCATCCTTGGTAGATGAGGCTACTAAATTGTAAAATTGGGATTCCTACCCCAACCCTTGGGGCTAAGGTGGGGCCCAAAAGGGAACATTTACCAATATTTTCAAATTCTTATCCTTTGATGACATTGACAAGTATTGTATTACACTTAGTTTACATGCTGTTTTCCACATCACATCTAAACAATAAAATAAATCGACCAGTACATATGATATTACTCAGTTGACCGCTAAGGCCCTTGGGCCTCTTGTTTGCACAGAGAAACAGCCTGTATTCCACTGTAAAACAAGGCAATACACAAAAAATATTGATGTCAACCTTCTATTTGATGTTCAACAAATTGATGTGAACTGACCCTGTACCACTCCCAAAAACGGTATCTATGCGTTGGATAGTATTTTTTTGCCGAGCATGACTATAACTTCTGACAGGAAAAGCTTACATACCCTTTTGGAACATTTATGAAAAAATGATAAAGACAAAATAAAGCATAATCAACAGTAGCATTCTGAGTGTAAAAAATTCAACTGGGCTAGACCAGGATCAGAACCCTAGACTTGAGATTGATTATTTGATATTAAATTACTCTTTCTCCTACCGACTTGGGCTAGATGTACCTATTCAGTGGAAGTACTACAGTCATATGCAACAAAATATTAAGGGCAAAGTATTGTGTTCACAAAAAAACATAACCATGGGACAGGGATCCTTAACTTTTGGGAAATATATATATATATAAATATAGTTTAAAATCTTAAGCATCCAGATCCTAAAAACACCCATACTCCGGGCCCTGTAAATAAGGATTTTGGATGAAACGTCTTTGAATTAGGAACCTTTGAAGGAGACCAGGTAGCTCTATTGATGCCTGTCAATTTTTTTTAACTGATATTATACTTAAAGTGACGGTGATATTAAAATCAAAATAATGTGCTTTTCCAACTTTCTTATTTTTCTGATGTATATTTGTCCCATATTTATCTTCCATATTGTTGAGGACTGTCCTGAGTTTACGTGTAAAACTTATTCACATGTTGCTTGGAATTTTAAGATTATTCTTCAGCAATTTAAATTAAAGTCAAGGTGAAAAATGATGGATTTTATGAGGCTTTTATCATTTATGCATCATCGCTCGTTATATTTGAAAACTTATTGAACCAAATCATTAAATCAGAAACAAAATTTAATTTTCATAAAGTATTTATATTATGTAATTTTATTACCCCCAGACTCTTGCTTTTCTGTGGAACTTGCTTTCACTTTCATAACCCACTATATCTTTTTGTAATTATATAATTATATAATAGGACTTTAAAATGAAAATTTTGAAAATGTCATTCAAAACTTGTATTGAAAAATATCCTATAACTGCAATGTCTCATTTTTGAAATTATCATTTTTAAATGCATCATTGAGTTACATATTCATGAAAATGATGTTTCCTAATTGATTTTAGTCCTTGATATGACTTTGTTAGAGAAGTTTTAAGTTCAATGTGCCATGATCATGCTGTTTCAGGTACCACAAGAAGGACAGAGAATTGCGAGATTCTCAAAACCAAAATGCAGCCCTCCTCAAAGAAAATGCTGACCTGGAAAACCGAGCAACGAATGCGGAGAACCAGAGGAAACTGTTGGAGAAAGAGTGTAATGTATGTTATCTCTTGATCATGACTCTTTAACAACTCTTTGTCGCTCTCCTTTAGAATTGCTAGTCTGTTTAAGATCCACTCTAGATTAAAATGTAGTATTCACATGCAGGGCTAAGTAGGTCCTTGAGAGTATGAATGTAGTTGACCCTCGGATGTGAGCTTTTTATCTTGTAATTGATGGGGAATGTTTATTTGAAGTGTATTTTGACATCCTCATTTGAGAGAAATATTAATTTTCTTCTAAACTAGTTTAAATGTCGAGCGTAAACTGAAAGTTCTGATGTGCATTTGTTATCCTTCACGGTTTCTGCCACTATTTGCTTATGCAGGTGTCCAATTCCTTTTCAATGTATGTGTGTGCATATTCTTCACATTTAACGAGGGTGTTTTTCTGCTTGTTGCTAGAAAAATGTCCACATTGATTTATGAAGTTGAACGATATCAAATTTACATTGTGCCTTTGCCTTGCTACCAGTTTATAATATGGTGTGGCTTATTATTTGCTTTAGTTAAGTTCTGTATTGAATTTCCATTTAGAAACTTCGGAGCGATTTGGCCGCACTGGAGCGGCAGTTGGCAACAGCTAAGAAACAGTTGGAGGATGAGACGTTGCTCCGTGTCGATCTACAGAACCGAATTCAGAGTCTCAAAGAGGACCTGTCCTTCAAAACACAGGTGTATGAACAGGTAACATGCCAGATCCCAATCTGACCCGAGGAAGTCGTAAGCTTCTTGAATCCGCTTTTAATAATATTTGAGCTTTTTTGCTAGCACACTCATGGTTTAATAGGACCTGCGGTGCAAAAAATTCCAACCCCTATCCGTTTGTTTGCTTATGCTACTGAAACAAAACTTTTCTGTCTAAATTTGCAAATTCATCGAGAGAAAACTTGCAATGGAGGCCATAGTGAATCTATGAAATATTTTAATTGTAAGGCATCTTATCCTTATAGAGACCTCCTAAACTGCTTCACTTATTAACGCCATGCAAATGTATGATGATGGATTTTTCTTGCACCCCCAACTGACTGTTTTCTTACATGGGATAACTCTGTCCTTACAAACAGGTATTAGAACAAAAATAATGTATGGTCACAACTTTTTTAAATTTTACTTGAAGGAGTTAAACGAGACTCGAGTAAAAACAACACAAGAGATCGAGGAAGTGGATTCATCTGTACGCATGGATTACGAGGCCAAGTTACAAGATGCACTCCAGAGTTTGCGAGAGGAACAGGACATTCAGCTGCGTGAGGTTCGCCTCGAGGTCGAAAGTCTCTACGAGAGGAAGGTGATTACTTCATGTACAGCTACCCAGTGAGGTGGATATGAGGATTTATGAAAAGAACCGGAGACATTGACTTCATATACGTATCTAAACAAGAAATAAACCAAATTTAGGTGTCCATAACAACTAGTAACAACTAGTAACAACTAGTAACATAGTAACAGTAACAAAAGTTGATGTCTTGATTTGGAATGGTTAGCACCAAGGGGAATGTTTATGGTAGTAAAATTACTGCTCTGTGACAAACCGCGGTTCGAGAATTATTTATGTTAGTCTTGGTACAATTATAGATGATGCTATTTGTTGTTAAAACAGGTTGGGGATGTGCAGTCGGCTCTGGACAGGAGCATGAACAGCTCGAATATGTCTTCACAGGACCTTCTCTCATCTCGTAAACGCCTTGATGAGATGTCATCCGAGTTAACTAGGCTTCGTGCAGAGGTACAGTAGACACATAATCTACTAGCCCAAAATCAAATTCTGCTAGCCTGACAATTATGAACTGGATCAAGCTGACATAAATAACATGATCTATGGTATATCATTATGAAGTCCATGGAACTGAATGCCTCTTAAAATGATTGAATCTTAAATAAAAAGAAGAAGAAATACTGCTCCTGAAAGTCAATCAATTCCAGTATTAGAAAGCATAAAAACAAACATGGTTGACAGTATGATTATCTTCAACAATCTGACTAAATTTTCGGAGAATAATGAAAATTCTTCATGAACATCTTGTTTTGTAGAATGCTGCATACATATCACGCATCACTGACCTCGAGGCGCAGCTTGCTCGTGACCAGGAGGAATTCCTCAGTCGATTAGCCATGAAAGACCAGGAGATCGGCGAGCTACGAATCATCCTGGATGAACAGACGCAGGAATACGCTGACCTCCTGGATGTCAAAGTTAAACTAGACAATGAAATCATGGCCTACAGGAAACTGCTGGAGGGTGAGGAAGAAAGGTATGTACAGGGAACTACTAAAGGGTGAGGAAGAAACATATTTACAGGGAAAGAAGGGAGGGTGAGGAAGAAAGATATGTATAGGGAAATGAGGGAGGGTGAGGAAGAAAGGTGTGTACAGGGAACTACTGGAGGGTGAGGAAGAAAGGTATGTACAGGGAAACGAGGGAGGGTGAGGAAGAAAGATATGTACAGGGAAACGAGGAGGTATGTACAGGGCAAGGAGGGAGGTTGAGGAAAAATGTATGTACAGGGAAACTAGGAAGGGTGAGAAAGAAGTTATGTACAAGGAAACTACTGGAGGGTGAGGGTATGTACAAGGAAACTACTGGAGGGTGAGGAAGAAAGGTATGAACAGGGAAACGAGGGAGGGTGAGGAAGAATGGTATGTACAGGGAAACGAGGAGGTATGTACAGGGAAAGGAGGGAGGGTGAGGAAAAATGTATGTACAGGGAAACTAGGAAGGGTGAGAAAGAAGGTATGTAGAAGGAAACTACTGGAGGGTGAGGAAGAAAGGTATGTACAGGGAAAGGAGGGAGGGTGAGGAAGATAGATATGTACAGGAAAACGAGCAGAGACCAGCTCAGCCAGTCCAAATTAACACTAAACATAGATAAAGTCTACATGAAGTCCTATATGAAAATCAGACAAACTGAGTATTTTTATGAGATGGATATCAAACAAGACATTATCTCAAACAGATTTTGTTTAGTTTAATATAATAATAATGATAAAACTTTATTTTGTGAGTATAAAGAACCTGTTCAGCCAATCTAATCTACCGCTGGGTCCTCTTGTTAGCAAAACATGGTAGGTGTTAAATACATGATTGCTAACAAGTATTTTATGAGATATATGTATGATACATTTATCACAAATACATGTTTAAAATTATCAAAGATTGCACAAAAGTTCATGCATATAAAGTATCATTAGAAGACATTAGTCCAACATACATACATACTAATATAGTAAAGTGTAAAAATTGACATAGTTATACGCTCACATAGCATAGAGTAAAAGATTTCCAGCATTGGAAAGAATCTAAAATAACAATAATTTAAGAGTTCAAATGACTTCCAAGCTTCTTATTTTTGAACATAGAAAAATAACCTAAATTTTTAATTTCATTTGTAAGTTCATTCCATTGTTTCTAGTTTAAAGGGATGTACTAAAGATGGAAAGGTTGTTATATAATAACACCGTTAATTTGAAGGTTGTGCATTTTGGTGATTACTTGAGTAGGTCAGTGATTATCACTGATAGTGTGAAATTGAGGATATTTTCAGTGTTATAAATGTAACATTAACTCATTCACCCCTGCAATTTCAGAATAAACTATTCCAACCTTTTACTTGGAAGAGTTCAAATGTGTCTTCAGGGGTTAATGAGTTAATGAACTTGCTGAGGAGCATACCATCTAAGTGGATCAGAGTCTTCCATATTAAAGTTCTTTCAGAAGAATTTAAATTCTGTCGCTAGGTGCACATTTCAAACTGCTTCCTTTTCATCCTTAGACTGAACCTGTCACAGTCATCTTCATCATCTGAGTCGACCCCAGGCCGATCTGGAGCAAGGGGCGCCAAACGCAAGCGCGTGGCACTTTCTGATACAGTTGAGGAATTCAGCCAGTCATCATCTAGCTCAGGTTTTGCCACAACATCCTCAGCTAGTGGTCACGTGGAGATCAAGGAAACGGATGGCGAAGGAAAATTCATCAAGATTTACAATACGTCTGATGAGGTATAGAACAATCTTGACCAAGCACCTGCTGCTGATTACAATGACTTACAAGGACATCCTCTATATATTCTTACAACAATTTAGTCTCTAACACCTAACAAAATCTTCCCAATTTAGAAAAAAAAATCGAGATTACTTTGTGCTCCCAATTTTTCCGTTAAAAATACAAAATGGTATGAAGGAATCTGTAAAATACAATGCCATAACAAAACACTTTGATTGGAAACCTACCATATATCTCTATAATATACAGTAGAAGTTCTTTTTTCCGGCTAGATAAATACCTTACAGGAGTTTTGGAATAACACATTTTCTGTTTTAAATCTCCCAAGTTAAGCAAATTGACTAAAATTCAATTAGATGACTCCAGGAAGTTGAGAGTATGTGTTTTTCTGAAGATTTTTTTATCTTTATACCAGACACATTTAAATGGCTCACCACTGTGTTTGACTTTATGATTTCGGACTTACAGGACATTGCTGTTGGTGGTTGGCAGCTAAAGCACACAGCTGGGAAAGACGACAGCGAAAAATCAACCCTCTACAAATTTCACAGAAGTCTACTTCTCCGAGCCAACCAGGCCTGCACTGTGAGTTTGAAAAGTGGTCAAGACAAAACCATTTAACTAAGGCTGGAATGGAAATCTCAGCATTGGTGTATCATGGGTCAAAAAGATTTCATGGTTTTCATTAAAAGGAACATGGCAAACATGAAATGTTTTTGACCCATGAAACAAGTCCTTGATGTAAAATTTCTGTACTACCTATACCACTGTTTCAGTTAAATCACTTTTTATACAGGTCTAGTGTATGCTTTCTTTCATGAATCTATGTTACATCTTTAAAACTTAGCCTTCATGCTTCAGATTTCGTCCTCCTTGCTTTTAATTTTCCGATTAACCTGGAAGGAATGTTGTGAAACAGTGTTCTTTGTTAACAATAACCCACTAGGGTCATGTAAAGAAAAGCATGCTGCTAACCATTGAAACGTTCAACCATCCTTTTAGGGGAAGTGGCCGTGTTACAGTAGTTAGGAGCCACTGGTAATTATTAGCTAGGCAGCTTGGAGCCAGATATCTTGATCAGCTGGAGACCAGGACACAATATAAGTAAATCTGTTGTAGGTGGTGTTTCTTTGTAAAATATCAGATCAATATAAACTTTGAATTGAACTGAGCTGAAAATAAATATGGCTCTATTTAGATGATGCTATGAAGTATCCTTTACATTGCCGTGTTTGACCTATGTTGACCTATGTTTGACCTATGTTGACCTATGTTGACCTGTTGTAGGTTTGGAGCTCTGGTATGGGTCAGACACACAGCCCACCCTCCGACCTGGTGATGAAAACACAGCAGTGGGTAACTGATGGTGACATGAAGACTGTCCTTGTCAACAGTGACGGAGAGGTCTGTACATTTCTGTGACTCACTTAGATTGGCTTTCATATGCATTATGTCACTGTCTATTATCTTTGTTTAGGCTTCGTATTTTCCCAAAAAAATATTTAACAATGATCTGAAGTGATTGAAATCCTAAAAAAATTGTGATCTGCAAATAAAAAATTTGCTCTGGTGGCTTATATATACGACAGAAACAAGTTATGTGTGCCAGATCATTTGGGTTCCTGCTGTCATTTTCTTAGAAATAAAAATACATATGTATATTACAAATAAACAGTATTACATTATGAAGCAATCTCATCACATCAGATAAGATACGGGTGTGGACAGATCCGTTTTAAAATCAAGATCCTCGGGTTGTACCTTGCTCAATATGGTAAATCATACCTTTTTGTGAATTGAATGATCTGTACAAACAAAATGCCAGGTTCGGGGTTCTATCTGGCACTGGTATTTAGTATTTTCAATTAAAAGTGGTTGAAATGTAAACAATTTTTTACTGGAAAAATAATCATAACACTATATATAATCTTTATAATTAAGTCTTGTGAAAAATGGAGATTTTACAATGAATAGTTTTGATAAGTTTCCTCCCTTTTTGCTATAAATACTGTTTCTTATTGGATACAGGAAGTAGCGTCCAGGGAAATGTCAAAGACTCTAGCTCGAAGCACACAGTCCTTCCGTACAAGTCGAGGATTTGATGATGTTGACACTGGTGTAAGTCACAAGTTTCGTTTCTTTGCTCTATACAAGTTTGTTTGTTCAGCTTTCGGGCATTGACTGGTTTACTTTGACCAACAAGTTAATTATGATTTACCATTAACTGATTAAAATAAGGTTCAGTGTGAGAAAATTTGGGTTTTTAATTATTTTCCACTTTTAGCTACTAAATATGGGTTTTCTATGTGATAAACACAATTGAAAAAAAAAAAAAAAATGCCCAACTGATGTAAACAGATACATATCATTACTGAAGTATAAATCATTTGAGGTGATAATGTTAAATTATTGGATTTTTTTTCTTCTTGCAGCGTGGAAGTGATCGATGCTCCATTATGTAGGCGTTTAAGCTTGAAGAGGAGTCTGATAAACTATTCGGACGAGCATCATGAATGGGAAGAGGTGTAAATCACAGGCCCCAGCTGTCATTGCACCAAGATTCTTCAAAAGTGCTGATGATGTTTTCATTCAGGGTGGAATGGTATGGAATCTCGTTTCTGACATATTTGTGTCCTGCGAGTGAACTATCGCGGGAATCAAACATGCGGATATATACACCAATTATTCATAAGGTTATGATTTTATAATGCATTCAGGGAATTGTAATGTTACTGTGAGGCATAAATCAAGCCTTTTTGGACTCCTTTTTTTGTCAAAAATGCAAGTTTAACTTGTTTACATGTATTATTTATTGTTTTAAAGCAATTCAAATTTGTTAACTTGCTCTCAAATCATGTAGTTGTGATTTATGGTAAATTGGAAATATTTTTTTCACTCCTTCTGAAGTAAAAACTAATAAAAAGTGTGAAACAAACAAATCAAAGCTAAAAGGTTTAGACCTTCATGGTATTCTGAAAATTAAATTAAGACTTTCCAATGTAAATTATTCGATTTCTATTTGGTAACTCCAGCTGTGATTGGCTAAGATGATGAAAACCATAGAAGCATGTTGTTGTGTATTTTCCCAAAAATTGCGTGATTGTGTTTCATTTCATAAAGTTTCATTTCTTGCACGCTTTTCTTTGAAAACTGATCATTCTGAGTTTAGAAATTGTTAGGTCGATGTGGCATTATCATCAAACCCATTGTCAATGTGTTGTGAAAATGATTAATCAAAACCTAGTGCTGGTGATCTATGTGTGAACCATTAGCTAGGATTGTCATTTGCTGCCTTTTCTACCTCATTACCATTTAACAGTCGTGGTCAAATACGTGGTAGGAATGGCGATCTATAGATTGGTGGCTTCATTTTGAGTGAAGATAGGTACCTACATCTCGGTTAAGATCACTGCCATTCAAAGCCTTCATTTGTAATCCAACTTCATAATTGAAAAGATTTAACGACACCGTTACAAGAAATCATTTCAGAAATGTTTTCCATTTCAAAAATATTAAAAAAATAGTGCTGTGAGGTTCCATTGAGGTACAACATTGAAAACATCTTTTGTCAAAGTGATGAGGAAATCTAATCGTTACAGTACTGAAGTATATATCGGATGTAGTTCCTGTCATTTAGGTGTTCACAAAGGAACTTTATTAACTTAAGTCATTCGCTTATATTTGCTAATACAAAGAGGCAGCTTAAAACGGTGTATATATTTTATGGTTATAACTATTATTAGATTGTATCTAAATATAGACTCAACGCGTACCAAATTAGTCAATATTATTCAAACATCACATTTATTAATAGCTATTTCCATTATTCGCAATCTGAAATGCAACACTTGAAATCTGAACCTATTAAAATTTCCAGAAATATTTCCAATAGATAATGCATAAAATATGTATTTATAAAATCAAACTCTCGTCTCGTGGTTACATCAGAACTCAAGTGTTTATGAGGCTTGTTATTGTTTACACGTTTGTTGATCCAGAACCAGAGGAGAATTCCTGCCTTGTTGATGTTGTCCTGTGTTATACTGTTTATGTCTGGTTGTGGTTTAGTCTCGTCCATTTGTACGATTTTCATTCTGTAATGGAAAAAATCATGTTGAAATTTTACGTGATTGTGTTGATTATTCGCTTATAACATCCCACATTTTATAAATATGTATGTGTATTTTTTCTTCCATACTTGATCATTGTTTTTCAAAGCTGTTCTTACTTGAAATTGCTATATATCGGTAAATATTTTGAAATATTTCAGTTGACAAGATTTCATAAACTTCACTATTTGTTATTCAAATTGGATTCGGGGGAATTTTTAACTTTTCATTTGTTTCATTGTACTGTGTCTCTCATCCTGGCATTGGCCATTACCTCCAATTGAAGCACAGGAAAATTTAAACAGTAATTCATTAGAAATTTAAAAATGAATGGGTCCATTTCTCGAGTTAACTTATTTATTATTAAAATATTTCGGAGGATAAGTTCTCGGTAAACATGGTACCCATCTGAGTAACTAGGTAGATTGATCATAGATGAATGTCTTGCTTGGGGACGGGATACCAATGGTTTCAGCACCCTCGACCTAATATAACCTTAATCTACTGTTGCCATGCTGCTTCTAAGCTATTAAATCATAGTAACATTTTTCTAGTGAATGGCTTTGACTAATATTTTGATCCCATCTTTTCACACTAGTCACTTCGGTGGTCTCTGGAAACAATGATCTTCAGTCCACACATATATACCTGGTATATAAATATATATCTACATAGGATAATAAAGGTGGAAGGTATGGTAGCTAGACCTCTAATAAAATCTAAATCTACCTTCGTAAGTTGTCCGGTGTTTAGATCAAAAGAAAATGAAAAACAGTTCTGTAGAGGATGACACGTCCTTAAATGACATTTATAGATGTTAATAGGACATTAAACAAAATAAAATAAATGTAGAGGCCGACTCGAGGACAGGAATTTTCCATGTGGACATAACATCATCGTTGCCAGAGAAACACTTTCATAGTAACTCCGAGAATACTTGCCTTATATTTGTAGTGATGCTAATTATTGTCATTTATCTATAGTATATACATGTACACTTTATACAAATGTTTTAAAATATATATTATACTCCTGTATGTAAACCTAATTCACTCTATAACATTTCAGTTACAAGTATGCTGTTTACAAAATTCCTTTAATGCAGATAATTAGCATTGAAAATTAAAGTTTCTTTTGTGGTTAATTAATCTTAAATTTTCTTTACCAACAAAATTAACTGGCATATTAAAAACCTGGGTGTTCTAGAAATATGTAGGTTTACATTGAATTCGTCATAATATTTTAGTCATTGTAGATTTTTTTTTTTGTTAATTTTAGAGTTTGCATGACATGATATCCTGGTGCATAGCCTATTAACTGTTTTCTCCCTTAGGCCTGGTTGTAGTATTATTTTCACCCTTATTTAGTTTAACATATAAATGCTCAACATGGTATTGCAATGTAATCTTGTACTGGGGTTTCTTGGGATCAAATTTCTTCTAAATGTTGATGCATGGCTATGTGTAACAATTATGTGAAGAGGGCCAGTCATGATTTCCATGTTGTACAACTGGCATCCCACTTCTGTCGACTTGTCGAAAAGATTTTTGGGACTGGTTTATAAGAAATTTTAATTTCATTACTGTATGTCTATATTGGTATATATACCAGTGAAAGTGTAGATGTCTGCCCACCTCATCATCTGCTCCCAGCGAGTCGCATGAACGGGGATTTATTCATTTATCTGTGAACAGTAATGGCCTTTGTAGTCGATAAGTTTTTTGTGTGATATCTAAGTTTATTTGCAGTAAAAATGTACACATAATATATATACACATATAAAACATAACAGCTTATGATAGAGAAGGGAAAATGCTTTTATGATTCAGTTTCTATATAATGAACACACTTTTAAGTTTACCACAGCTCCAGAAACAATCTGTGATTGGGTAATAATTTCAGGAGTTATTTGGTTTATGAAGTTAAGAGTATAGTCAGTAATTGGCTTTACTTTCAAAGAAAAGTAACTTGTCAAATAGATATATTTATGATTTTGTCAATTCTCTGATTATTAAGTTCATATTTCATTTGCTTTTTGACCACAAAACAAGTGATATTAAAATAAATGTTCTTTTATGCATGAATGTTATATATCATGATAAGTAAAAAATAACAAACAAATCATAAGTAATTTTCACTTCCTCTTGATGAAAAAAAAACCAAATAAAAAAGTTTTTTCGTATTTAGTTTCTTGTTTTGAATATCTGATTGATGTAGAAACCATCCAGATGCTACGATCACTTACGTTCTCTGCGCCCCTGGAATATGTCCCGACAACATCAAAGGTTCTGTATCGGGATGATACAATATGCTAATTTGATCCTCAAGAAACACAGACATGGCTTCTCTTATATTCAGAGTCTCCATTGGTCAGTTTTTATACCACCACCACCACCACAACCATGCCCTACTTTATACCCCATACCTTCAACAACTTCTTAACCGCTAATTAAAATTTGAATGGAAGCATCCACAGGTAATAGGGATTCGAATGATGCTGGTATAATTGTTGTAATTAAAGATGTCCCTGGGGTGGGGCTGGACACTGGCATCATCTTCAGGTAACACAAACCTAAACAACCTCACTTCTTCGGCTGAATTAAGGAGTGCTTCAAACTAATTTGTTTATAATATCCTGATCTGTACTCCCTAGTGAAAGTGGGCTACCATTAACTTAGCCATCTTGTGTCGATTCTCGATAGAGTAACACCAACACCTTGAATGCTGCTATGTCATATACTGATATAGTATTGCGGAATATAAGAATTTCCAATGTATAGTTGGAATAAGAAATGCGGTAATCTAGTGGTAGGACGCCAGGCTTGTGACCGAAGGGTTGAGGGTTCGAGTCACAGCACTGTTCCACTTGTTCCAGTCTACTCGGCTGTAAATGAGTGTGGTTGGGCAGTGCTAGAAATGTAGAATGCTAGCTGTGAGTGGCGAAATGGCAGCACCGGCTGTATGCTCCCCAGGGAGTTGAGAAAGATATTGGCTGGTTGCAAAGGCCCTATAACCACGGATAATAATTTGTGAACCGCTTTGAGACGACTTATGAAACAGGTTGTGATAAAAGAACCTCTTATTGGTCTCCCACGGGGGACAATAGTTTTGCGTCGTGTTCGTCCTTCCGCTATCTTGTCTGGGCTCTATCTCTTGCACTACTTGTCACTAGAACTTCATACTTGGTGTATGGGTTCACCTTGGTGAGGCGGTGTGTCGTGTATCAAAAGTAGGTCGGAGTGACCTACATCAAAGAAAAAGTTTGTCCGGGCTCTATCTCCTACATTACTAGTCACTGGAACTTGATACTTGGTGTATGGGTTCACCTTGGTGAGGCGGTGTGTTGTGTATCAAAAGTAGGTCACTCTGACCTACATCAAAGAAAAAGTTTGTCCGGACTCTTATCTCCTACACTACTAGTCACTGGAACTTGATACTTTGTGTATGGGTTCACCTTGGTGAGGCGGTGTGTTGTGTATCAAAAGTAGGTCACTCTGACCTACATCAAAGAAAAAGTTTGTCTGGGCTCTATCTCCTACACTTCTAGTCACTGGAACTTGATACTTTGTGTAAGGGTTCACCTTGGTGAGGCGGTGTGTTGTGTATCAAAAGTAGGTCACTCTGACCTACATCAAAGAAAAAGTTTGTCCGGACTCTTTATCTCCTACACTACTAGTCACTGGAACTTCATACTTGGGGTATATGTTCACCTTGGTGAGGGGCTTATTGAAAACGTTGGGTCTGTCAAACATTTATATATATAGAAGTAGTTCCTGCAAGAACTTATCATCTGTACATTTCACATTCGTTGGGGGACTATAATTTGCCAAATTGTCTTGTTATTATTATTGATATACTGATTTTGTGAAAGTTGCAGTATTGAGATTGTGAAGTTTGTTGTTTAACGTGACAAAAAACTGTTTTCTTTCATATTGAATTCATGGATTCACATGTACACTGCAATGAAAACTTTTACTCTATACAATTGTTTTACTTTCTTCCTCTATCATCAAACCCAAGAAATAAAAAGAAACTTAATTTTAAAAAACATTTTATTCAAAAAGGCAGTGTTTTTAGTTTGTTTAAATTTTCTTGTCAACTTTTATTTTGCTCTTCCACTGTCGGACGATTCTGTTGATGGGTTCTGTAACGCTGGAGGGACTATTATACAACATGTGACGATCGGCACTATTTATGACAATGTGCTTGGAGTTGGGGTAATGTTTGGTCAGTAAAATCTGCTCCGATTTCGCCCAAGCCTGTGAATATAGAAATATACATCACATTTAGCACTGAAGCACACATTTAGCACTGAAGTACACATTTCTGGTAGAATAAGTTTTTGGACGATATTAGCCAACCACAACCTTGCATACTATCTACATGTACATCGGTACATATTCACCATGACGGGACATGAGATGGACTATATGACAATAGTTTGCTTGTGATGTTGCTATGGTTTACCAAATACTATCTTCGGGGAACGACAAGGGGTAAAATTGAGGGTTGGAAATATTTTTCTCTGAACAGTCGGTGAAAACACACACTGGTGAACACCGTGTGTACGTATTACATAAACATGTTATACCTGACAATTCCATATTTATATCCAGAATCTTTACTGATATATAAGCTGGAGCCCCAACATCTAGATTCTGTAGTTTTATGATCAGTTTACACGTTCCGACTAGCTAGGCTTTCTGTCACCAGAACCACAAATATATAGTTCTGATGACAGTTAGCTTAGCTAGTCAAAACCTGTAAACCGAAAACACAACTATGGAATCTAGATATTTAAGCTCCAGCTAATGTATCCTATATATATGCCTTCTGTGATGGTGCTCTACTGAATAGGGTTGGGTATCCATCTTGGATTCCTACAACAACCGACGACAACCAGGACATCGATTCTCTCCCATTCCGATAGGAGTCCCATGCATTTCCATTTTGCTGAATGTATACACATATAAACCATCGCTAAACCAAGCATGTGCCATGTGGTAGTTTTGGGACCCCATTTTAAATTGTCAAATTCTGGCATTTGTGTCTGCAACCAGTGCTATAATGCATGGTCTATATAATAATGTAGGTACCAGTATGTGGGACATTGATATTCTGCTCGAGGGTGTAGAAATTAAGTCGGGACTGAACCTTCTTGCCAGGGTTCTGACACCAAATTCTGCACTTGAGGATATATAAACTTGTAAATTTGTTATTTTAAATCCATACCTTATTTAGATAACTTGGCATCTGTTCGTCGTAGTAATTGCCACTTATAATTGTGACAGATATGTTACTCGGTAGTGATTTTATCATCCGCATCGTTCTGGAAAAATTGAAACAATTGGGAAAAGACATTAAATCTAATTCATTTTCATCATGTCATAGAACAACTAAATATTATTACACTAAATGTACGTCTTTTGTTTGGTTTATCATTCTGTTGAGTTCTTCAGATTATATATTTTTGTTGCTATATAAATTAAACACGACTAAAACATGGACAGTACAATTTATATCTATTAACATTTTGATACACTACAAAATTCTTTATTGATGGTGGTAGGCTGTACCAGGACCATACAATTTCTATGTGTTGATACAGGAAGAGGCTACACTTCATAACAGGTAGTATAGGATATAACTGTGCCTCAATATGTATAATATATACACAGGCTACTATTGTATAATCATTCAGATCTCCTCTATTTACTTGATGCAACACCTGTATTTTTGGAATAATAAAGGGGTTTGGCAAGAAATTGAGGGAAATGTAAAAAAAAAAGGGGGCCCTTGAAATATGTTGGCAGTAAACGAGGTGGCAAATGAAACGGGGGGCTTTATGTATATATATATTTTTTTCTTTTCAGTTTCTGCTTTTTACTTTTGATTAGACTTACCTTAACTGTGAAAATGACTCGTTGATGAAGTGATGTTCGTCAACCACAGAGCTCAGGTGTTTTGGGTGACAAAGCAGATGTTTCTGTAAAATAATAATTAGTTGTTGATAGATTAAAAACTAGAAAATATTTGTAAAACACATGCATATGCCTGCCTTCCTTTGGGATGAAAATGGAAGCCTAACAACACAAATGGAGCTAGTCAAATAAGTGAAAAATATAAGCCACAGTGACCTAAATTAGATATAATGGTGTAGCTATTATCACACCCTGACCACCACAACAATACATGTACTCTCAACTCTCAACTAAGTGGGGGATTATAAGACTTTATCATGCCCAGGGGTGTAGGATAGGGAAACTCCACCTGAGGGTTTCATGTTTTTCTCTTATTCCAATCACTGAAATTAGCTCAGAAACCATCCGAAACCATTGCAATTTCTGTCCGGGTGTCCCGATTTTGTGACGTCGAGTCATAATTGTCCCATTGTGATGTCATGCACCTGAAACGAGGTGCAGGATAGACATTTCTTACACCCCTTCTTACTCTTTACAGTTCTGTTATATGCTTACTGGAAGGAGAGAAATATCAATGATCATGTTAATGTAGCAGAACTGGACAGGGGCAAACACTGGTGACTTATAGCTCAGTAGATAGAGCATCCGTATAGAGTGTGGTCCCAGGTCCTGGGTTGAGCATCCGTAGAGAGTGTGGTCCCAGGTCCTGGGTTGAGCATCCGTATAGAGTGTGGTCCCAGGTCCTGGGTTGAGCATCTGTATAGAGTGTGGTCCCAGGTCCTGGGTTCTATTATCTGTTGAGGGAGGGAGGAAATATAGCCGATCAGACGGCTTGGCAGGTTAGGGAGTCCAGTTAGAGTTTGGAGGTCCTGTAGTTGAATCCCAGTGAGCAGCCATTGCATGTTTCTGTTCCTGTTACATTACTTTACCATTTAGAGTTGGCTGATCATCACTTTCTCATCTCAGATGCACAAGATTCGACTTGATGTCCGTTTGAAATATTTTTGATTATTTTTTAGATTCAAAGAATTCAAATAAAAATACTTACTTGTCGATATTTAACATTTTCCGGTAACTCTGAATCAAAGAGAGGCTGATGTAGAAAACCTAGGAGGAGTGCTAGCCGGGTGAGTCCAAGCGCCGCCCCGAGTTGTAGGCTTTGGAAAGTTGGTACCAGCTGACCGTACCTAGAAAATGGTAAAGTTCTTAAAGTTTACAATCGCTCATCAAACACTAGGTTACTTCTATGAAAAATATGTACACCCAAAAGATTCATCTTCTGTCAAATAATAATTAAGTAACTGTAGATGTCAAAAACACTGAAATAGTTGTTTTCAAACATGACATTGCCTTTTTTGTTATATTTGCTATACAGTTGTTTTTCTCCTTTTGAATAAGGTTGTTTCCTAAACTGGATTTACTTTTGGGGGGTTTACAAGTAGTTTTTTTTATATATATATTGATTTTTTTTAACTTTCTAACACTTTTAAATAAATAAAAAAAATGCCAGTTTAATATTTCAATATTTTTCATGAAAAAACAACGTAAGATTAAATAATTTAAGAAAAATTTAGAATAACGATAACTGTCAATTTGTGAATATTTTGTAAGTGTTTAAAAAAAATATTGAAAAAGTGTGGGAAAACAAAAGTGCTTTTAACTTTTCAAAATTTAAAATACTTTGTTAACCCTTTCACCCCTATGTAACTTTAGTAGACTCTACCATGCACTGATCTGGATGAGTCCATTATGGTCTACCGTGGTGAAAGGGTTAATTGAGATTTACTAGTAATGACATCATAACATATGTTAAAACATTTGAAAATTTTGTATTTGTATGAATACTATGGCACTTACCAGTACTGATGCCAGGCTCCACCATCTTGTTCAAACAGGTTGTCAGAGAGAGGATTGATGAGAACCATGCCCAGCATCTGACTAAACAACACAAAACAGAAGAAGGGCCTGATCAGACATCAGCAGAGGGTAAAATCTCATATCTCCATTCAATTATTCAATAGGATAAACAACACAAAATACAGAAAAGTATTTCACTGCGGCAGAGGCACTGCGGCTGATGAAAAAATGTCATCACAAACTTTCCCCTGAAATCTGCTGGTTTCACTATCAATACGAAAGTGCTGTGTTTTAACAGACACCCAAGGGCAGGTCATCCAATCATTTGACTTCAAAAAGCGCTTCATTGGCGACATTTTCTTTGGGATGACTGTTGTAGGTATGACCCTGTCAGTTAGGCAACTCCTTGTCTGTTGCTATAGCGAAATGTGCATTAAACGAGTTGATCTTGATTCAAAAACTAAGCACACCATCTTTAAAACTGGGTCACTGCGACCCTCACATATATCTGTATAACACACTCGATGGGCCTGCTTGTTACTCTCCACGATAGTCCAGACTACGAAGTAAACCCAGAAAGTGACGACATCCTGGTCAAGTATGATCCTGCTGGACAAGAAATAATGAGGGCAAAGTTCACGAAGGAAGGACACAAAATATTTGTGAAACCAAGTGAAGTGAGCATTAATCGTACCGGTAATGGTACTATTATTGCTGTAGCTAACCGTACAAGTGATTCAACAAAACACCTTGTTCTTTTAACAGTAACCTTGAACCAACATTGAGACACGTTGACCATGGTTGGGTTTTTCCAGTTGAAAAAAAATTGTCAGTCCGTCTGAACATTTTTGTCTCAATGATGTTAAATTTGATTGCCACGGGAATATGGTGGTCACTGAGGGCTGGTCTAATACGGTTCAACTTCTCAACCCCTCCTGTCAGCTACTGGTGCTGACCAGAGGCAACTGGTCACCATGGTCAGTGGAGATACTGGACGATGGGACGGTCTGGATTGGGTACAACGATGGGAAAGTTCAGGTCATTAGGTATAAATGGCCAAAACCATCCTATACTGGTCAGTATACCATCTTTAGTCTATACACAAATCTTAACTCTAAATCTCACATGTATTTATAGTCTCCACAAATCTCAAGTTTACCATGTTCTTTTCTCATTAACGAGTAACCAATTCGTCCAAAGCGGTTTTATTCTGTGCCAGTAAACACACAGATGGATTTTTATAAGCAAAATGAATGCATACATATCAAAATACATTCAAGTGATAATCTTTGATACAAACTTCAGTTTACACTGTCTTGCAGCAGTAAAAATGTTTTTTTAACTTCAATGAATTTCTCAACTTTACAATGTCTATTTTCACTTTAAAAGTCAACAAATATTGGTGATAAAAAAGTGACATGAGCCTTTGTGTTTCGTAGGTACTTCAACAAAATGACCTTAAAATCAGTTTTATTTGAGAAGTAGTAATGAGTACTATGTTGTGTACGAGTTCAGTCAGTCTTAAAAAAACACACTGCTCATGAAAAGTCGTTTTACACATGTAGAGCTGATGATGACAGAAAAACTAAGACCAGAGTCTACTCTTCAATACTGTGTCACTGCGACCCTCACATATCTGCATCACACCATCATAGGATCAAATGTCTAACATGTAGCTACTGCCAACAGTCACAAAGTTGAGTACAGATGTAGATGCCATTATAAATACTTACAACACATTTTGACCTTTGACCTCTATAAGAGGAGAACAACTTTCAGTTAACAACCTTAGAATGGCGTATGTACTAATTGTATGAAATTACATCAAATCAACTTAAGTGGTGCCCTGACCACTTCACACCAAGGATAGCAATTTCTAGATAATATTGAGGTCACAGGTCAAGGTCATTCCACGTATAAACATAAGAGGGGACAGAGAGACATTTTTGATAACAACCTTAGTACCTGATATTTGTTTTGTACCAACAAGTTATAAATTATCAGTTCCTCCTTACCTCCTATGTATATTCATATCTGGAATAGATCTCAGACTCATTTAACTTTGGCAAAACAAAAATCTTAAGTTGAGACTCTTTACAATAGATACTTAAATGTTAAGGCTTCTTGTATTCCAAATACAACAAAGACTTGCTTATTCCAACAGCTGGCCAAAACTTAAACTCCTAGATTTTAGTAGAAAAAGTTTAATACATTTTTATGTATTTTCTTTATTGACACCCTGTACTCTGCATTAAATGTCATCAAAACTTTCAGCTGGTATTTTGGCAGAAATAGAGTGCTCAACCTATACTAGGTGAATGTTTAAAAGACAGTGCTGTTTTGACAGCCCTGCAGCATTTCTGGACCCCTCGGGAACTTTGGTGCCGAACATCTGCATCCTCGTACAAATGGTGAAGTTTATATTAACTTATTCACCCCTGAAGACACAATTTAACTCTTCCAATTCAAAGATTGAAATAGTTTATCATGAAATTTCAGGGATGAATGAGTTAATAAATGGTTTGGTTTGTTTGTATTTTACCTCCTATTAACAGAGGTCATTTAAAGACTTGCCAGATTTTGGTGGTGGAGGAAAACCAGCGTGTCCAGAGAAAAACCATCGACCTGCGGCTAGAACTTTGCAACTGCCCCATGAAGGCCTTGAGCCCGTGAGTCAGGAGTGGAGGGCTAGTGATTGTAGACGGTCAGATGCATTAACCACTTGGCCACGTGCACACCAGCCCGACATTAATAAATGTAAACACTTACCTTCCCTAAATCTTTAACCAACAACGCCAACTCTTACTCTAATGCCAAAGCTGGCACTAATGCCACAACTCCTATTCTGGGGTTCAATAGGGGTTACTCACCTGTCAAACATCTGTGAGTAGAACTGAGCTACCAATGCCCCTAATTCGGCCCCCACATAGATGAAAGGCTGGGGCTCCTGACTGCTCACAGTCAACAGATGGTTCAAGTCATCAGCCATCCTACAAATCCAAATCAAAGAAGATACATAGTTTTGATTAGCGGTAGATTAATACTGATATACCAGGTACGCAATGGCTGGAGAGTGGCACGCCCAGAGTAGTGGTAGATAAATAATGATATACCAGGTACACAATGGCCGGAGAGCGGCACACCCAGAGTAGCGGAAGATTAATACTGATATACCAGGTACGCAACGGCTGGAGAGCGGCACACCTAGAGTAGTGGTAGATTAATACTGATATGCCAGGTACACAATGGCTGGAGAGTGGCACACCCAGAGTAGTAGTAGATAAATACTGATATACCAGGTACGCAATGGCTGGAGAGTGGCACACCCAGAGTAGTGGTAGATAAATACTGATATACTAGGTACACAATGGCTGGAGAGTGGCACTCCCACAGTAGTAGTAGATAAATACTGATATACTAGGTACACAATGGCTGGAGAGTGGCACTCCCACAGTAGTAGTAGATAAATACTGATATACCAGGCACACAATGGCTGGAGAGCGGCACACCCAGAGGAGTGGTAGATTAATACTGATATACCAGGTACCCAATGGCTGGAGAGCGGCACACCCAGAGTAGTGGTAGATTAATACTGATATACCAGGTACCCAATGGCTGGAGAGCGGCACACCCAGAGGAGTGGTAGATTAATACTGATATACCAGGTACCCAATGGCTGGAGAGCGGCACACCCAGAGTAGTGGTAAATTAATACTGATATACCAGGTACACAATGGCTGGAGAGTGGCACACCCAGATAGAATGATAGTGGCACATAATGATAAGTTATGGTATGGTGGCACATACGGAATAGTTATGAGATGGTGGCACATAATGATAAGTTATGGTTTGGTTGCACATAAGGATTAGTTATGGTATGGTGGCACGTTAGTTATGGGATGGTGGCACATACAGATTAGATATTGGATGGTGGCACATACGGATTACTTATGGGATGGTGGCATATAATGATTAGTTATGGGATGGTGACACATAAGGATTACATAATGATTAGTTATGAGATGGTGGCACATAATGATAAGTTATGGTTTGGTTGCACATAAGGATTCGTTATGGGATGGTGGCACATAATAATTAGGTATAGGATGGTGGCACATACAGATTAGTTATTGGATGGTGGCACATAATGATTGGTTATGGGATAGTGGCACATACAGATTAGTTATGGGATGATGGCATATAAGGATTAGTTATAGGATGGAGGCACATAATGATTAGTTATGGGATGATGGCACATAAGGATTAGTCATGGGATGGTGGCACATAATAATTAGTTATAGGATGGTGGCACATACAGATTAGTTATTGGATGGTGGCACATACGGATTAGTTATGGGATGGTGGCACATAAGGATTAGTTATGGGATGGTGGCACATAATGATTAGTTATGGGATAGTGGCACATACAGATTAGTTATGGGATGGTGGCATATAAGTATTAGTTATGGGATGGTGGCACAAACAGTTACTTATGGGATGGTGGCACATACAGATTTGTTATGGGATGGTGGCACATAATGATTAGTTTTGGGATGATGGCACATAATGATTAGTTATAGGATGGAGGCACATAATGATAAGTTATGCGATGGTGGCACATACAGTTATGGGATGGTGGCATATAAGTATAAGTTATGGGATGGTGGCGCATACAGATTAGTTATGGGATGGTGGCACATAATGATTAGTTATGGGTAGGTGGCACATAAGGATTAGTTATGGGATGATGGCACATAAGGAATTGGTTATAGGATGGTGGCACATACAGATTAATTATGGGATGGTGGCACATACAGATTAGTTATAGGATGGTGGCACATACAGATTAGTTATGGGATGGTGGCACATAATGATTAGTTATAGGATGATGGCACATAATGATTAGTTATGGGATGGTGGCACAAACAGTTAGTTATGGGATGGTGGCACATAAGGATTAGTTATGGGATGGTGGCACATAGTAATTAGTTATAGGATGGTGGCACATACAGATTAGTTATGGGATAGTGGCACATAAGGATTAGTTATGGGATGATGGCACATAAGGATTAGTTATAGGATGGTGGCACATAATGATTAGTTATGGGATGGTGGCACAAAATGATTAGTTATGGGATGGTGGCACATAAGGATTAGTTATGGGATGGTGGCACATAGTAATTAGTTATAGGATGGTGGCACATACAGATTAGTTATGGGATAGTCGCACATACGGATTAATTATGGGATGGTGGCACATAAGGATTAGTTATGGGATGGTGGCACATAATAATTAATTATGAGATGGTGGCACATAAGGATTAGTTATGGGATGGTGGCACATAATGATTAGTTATGGGATGGTGGCACATAAGGATTAGTTATGGGATGATGGCACATAAGGATTAGTTATGGGATGGTGGCACCTAATGATTAGTTATGGGATATTGGCCATAAGGATTAGGTATGGGATGGTGGCACATAATGATTAGTTATGGGATGATGGCACATATGGATTAGTTATGGGATGGTGGCACATAATGAACAGTTATGGGATGGTGGCACATACAGATCAGTTATGGGATGGTGGCATATAAGTATTAGTTATGGGATGGTGGCACATACAGATTAGTTATGGGATGGTGGCACATAATGATTAGTTATGGGATAGTGGCACATGAGGATTAGTTATGGGATGGTGGCACATAAGGATTAGTTATGGGATGATGGCACATAAGGAATTGGTTATAGGATGGTGGCACATACAGATTAGTTATGGGATGATGGCACATAAGGAATTGGTTATAGGATGGTAGCACATACAGATAAGTTATGGGATGATGGCACATAAGGATTAGTTATGGGATGATGGCACATAAGGAATTGGTTATAGGATGGTGGCACATACCGATTAGTTATGGGATGGTGGCACATACAGATTAGTTAAAGGATGGTGGCACATACAGATTAGTTATGGTATGGTGGCACATAATGATTAGTTATGGGATGGTGGCACATACTGATTAGTTATGGAATGGTGGCACATAAGGATTAGTTATGGGATGGGGGCACATAAGGATTAGTTATGGGATGGTGGCCCATAAGGATTAGTTATGGGATGATGGCACATAAGGATTAGATATGGGATAGTGGCACATAAGGATTAGTTATGGGATGATGGCGCATAAGGATTAGTTATGGGATGATGGCACATAAGGATTAGTTATGGGATGATGGCGCATAAGGATTAGTTATGGGATGATGGCACATAAGGATTAGTTATATGATGGTGGCACATACAGATTAGTTATGGTATGGTGGCACATAATGATTAGTTATGGGATAGTGGCACATAAGGATTAGTTATGGGATAGTGGCACATAAGAATTAGTTATGGGATGGGGGCACATACAGATTAGTTATGGGATAGTGGCACATAAGGATTAGATATGGGATAGTGGCACATAAGGATTAGTTATTGTATGATGGCACATAATGATTAGTTATGGGATGGTGGCACATAAGGATTAGTTATGGGAAAGTGGCACATAAGGATTAGTTATGGGATGGTGGCCCATAAGGATTAGTTATGGGATGATGGCACATAAGGAATTGGTTATGGGATGGGAGCACATACAGATAAGTTATGGGATGATGGCACATAAGGATTAGTTATGGGATGGTGGCACGTAATGATTAGTTATGGGATGGTGACACATAAGGATTAGTTATAGGATGGTGGCACATACAGATTAGTTATGGGATAGTGGCACATAAGGATTATTTATGGGATAGTGGCACATAAGGATTAGTTATTGGATGATGGCACATAATGATTAGTTATGGGATGGTGGCACATACTGATTAGTTATGGAATGGTGGCACATAAGGATTAGTTATGGGATAGTGGCACATAAGGATTAGTTATTGGATGATGGCACATAATGATTAGTTATGGGATGGTGGCACATACAGATTAGTTATGGGATGGTGGCACATAATGATTAGTTATGGGATGATGGCACATAATGATTAGTTATGGGATGGTGGCACCTACAGATTAGTTATTGAATGGTGGCACATAAGGATTAGTTATGGGATAGTGGTACATAAGATCATAAAAATATTAACAAATGAAGAAATAGACAAAAGTTTTACACCATATTAGAACTAGGATGGGTGCGTAACTGTATAACAGATTGATACCAGTACATGCTTTATCCAACAACACTTGAAGGGAGATAACTCAGTAAATCTCACCTTTCTACAGTAAATGGCTGCCATCTGTTCCTGTAATTGCTCTTGGAGTCCTCACCATCTTGTTCAGTCAGGTTCTGAAAATGTTTCATAGTCATAATTTATGCATTTTGAAAAACTGTTGTATAATTGAAACTGAAGAATTGACTGTATTATCATTTTGAAACATTTAGAATAGTTTATGAAGTTCCACTGTAAACACAAACCAAAGTGTCCAGACTAACAAGGTTCCACTGTACACACAAACCAAAGTGTCCAGACTTACATTGTTCCACTGTACACACAAACCAAAGTGTCCAAACTAACAAGGTTAAACCAACACAAAACCAAAATGTTCAGACTAACAAGGTTCCACTGTACACACAAACCCGTGTCCAGACTAACAAGGTTCTACTGTACAGTGTACATACAAACGAAAGCGTCCAGACTAACAAGGTTCCACTGAACACACAAACCAAAATGTCCAGACTAACAAGGTTCTACTGTACAGTGTACATACAAACGAAAGCGTCCAGACTAACAAGGTTCCACTGAACACACAAACCAAAGTGTCCATACTAAAAAGGTTCTCCTGTACACACAAACCAAAGTGTCCAAACTAACAAGGTTAAACCGACACAAAACCAAAATGTTCAGACTAACAAGGTTCCACTGTACACACAAACCAAAGTGTCCAGACTTATATGGTTCCACTGTACACACCAACCAATATGAACAGACTAACAAGGTTCTACACACACAAACCAAAGTGGTGTCCAGACTTATATGGTTCCACTGTACACACAAACCAAAGTGTCCAAACTAACAAGGTTAAACCGACACAAAACCAAAATGTTCAGACTAACAAGGTTCCACTGTACACACAAACCCGTGTCCAGACTAACAAGGTTCTACTGTAAACACAAACCAAAGTGTCCATACTAACAAGGTTCTACTGTACATACAAACCAAAGTGTCCAGACTAACAAGGTTCTACTGTACACACAAACCAAAGTGTCCAGACTTATATGGTTCCACTGTACACACAAACCAAAGTGTCCAGACTTACATTGTTCCACTGTACACACCAACCAATATGAACAGACTAACAAGGTTCTACACACAAACCAATGTGGTGTCCAGACTTATATGGTTCCACTGTACACACAAACCAAAGTGTCCAGACTTACAAGGTTCCAATGTAACAAGGTTAAACCGACACAAAACCAAAGTGTCCATACTAACAAGGTTCTACTGTACACACAAACCAAAATGTCCAGACTAACAAGGTTCTACTGTACACACAAACGAAAGTGTCCAGACTAACAAGGTTCTACTGTACACACAAACCAAAGTGTCTAGACTAACAAGGTTCTACTGTACACACAAACCAAAGTGTCCAGACTAACAAGGTTCTACTGTACAGTGTACATACAAATGAAAGTGTCCAGACTAACAAGGTTTCACTATACACACAAACCAAAATGTCCAGACTAACAAGGTTCCACTGTACACACAAACCAAAGTGTCCAAACTAACAAGGTTAAACCGACACAAAACCAAAATGTCCAGACTAACAAGGTTCCACTGTACACACAAACCAGTGTCCAGACTAACAAGGTTCTACTGTAAACACAAACCAGTGTCCAGACTTACAAGGTTCTACTGTAAACACAAACCAAAGTGTCCAGACTTACAAGGTTCTACTGTACACACAAACCAAAATGTCCAGACTAGCATGGTTCAACCACTACACATAAACCAAAGTGTCCAGACTAACAAGGTTCTTCTGTACACTCAAGCCAAAATGTCCAGACTAACAAGGTTCTACTGTTCACACAAACCAAAGTGTCCAGACTAACCTGGTTCTACCGCTACACAAAAACCTATATGTTCAGACTAACAAGGTTCCACTGTACACACAAACCAAACTGTCCAGACTAACCTGGTTCTACAGCTATACAAAAACCTATATGTTCAGACTAACAAGGTTCTACTGTACACACAAACCAAAGTGACCAGACTAACAAACTCTACACACAAACCAAAATGTCCAGACTAACATGGTTCAACCGCTACACAAAAACCTATATGTTCAGACTACCAATATTTTTAACACTTTAGAGTTTGTTTAGTTTTGTATCCTATGTATTATCACACCTCCGTATCCTTAGTACCTACCATCAAGGGTCTCTCACTGAAGCCCAAGCCTGCTCGATCGTAAATACAAATCTGAAATAAAACAAGTAATTTTACAATCGAGGGATAGAGTTTACATAGACAAAAATTATAAGTTCACTCATATCACTGCAGTAAATAGTAAATTATAATTTACAACAAAAACGGAAATGTTCAGTTTGATGTTGGATGCAAGATCCATTAAGTGAAGTAAGATGAAATTAAATGAAAGTAAATGGTATCTATGCCCACATACCCTGGCATTCTTCGCCACATGAGGCCAAATTAATGTCCACACGTCTGAGGTCTGTCCTCCGGGTGCATCAAATATCACTGGAACAGATAAGGTATATATTTATACTATACATTTATAGTAATACCTGGCATTTCTATATATACTTCACATTTGTACTATACATTTATACAGTACTATACATTTATAGTAATACCTGGCATTTCTATATATACTTCAAATTTGAACTATACATTTATACAGTACTATACATTTATAGTAATACCTGGCATTTCTATATATACTTCACATTTGTACAAAACATTTATAGTAATACCTGGCTTTTCTATATATACTTCACATTTATACTATACTAGAATGTAGAATTATATATTAATACAGATGATGACAAGGAAACTGCTTTTAATTGTTCATGTTATCTAGACAAGGGTAGAAATTGAGGATGTTCAAATTTTTTCCTATTTTTTTTGTTAAAATCAGATTTGCATGGAGCCGAGTGAAGGGTAAATATTTCGTAAAACAAAAACGGAAATAGCAAGTGATTTAACATGTTTAAACTGTTTAATTCATTAAACGGATTAACAGTATGGCATTTTCCCTATAAAACACCCACACAAATCATATACAATACTAATTCAGGATACTTCTTGTTGTGTATTCACCCAGGACATTGAAAAGATAAACAGCCAACTTTCTTATAAAATCTTTTTTCTTATATTAATTCCTTTATAATTTGCCCTTCATGTATTGCCAAAAATAGTTATGATGTCATATTTTGATTGAATTAACGGTGGCAGTGAAACAAAGGTTTATAGCATTTGACTTCAGACACAATATACTGCCAGACACAATACACTACCAGACACAATACACTGCCAGACACAATACAGTGCCAGACATAATACACTATCAGACATAAAACATTACCAGACACAATACACTACCAGACATAATACACTATCAGACACAATACACTTCCAGACACAATACACTATCAGACACAATACACTACCAGACACAATACACTGCCAGACATAATACACTACCAGACACAATACACTGCCAGACACAATACACTGCCAGACACAGTACACTGCCAGACATAGTATACTATCAGACATAAAACATTACCAGACACAATACACTACCAGACACAATACACTACCAGACATAATATACTATCAGACACAATACACTACCAGACACAATACACTATCAGACATAATATACTACCAAACATAATATACTACCAGACACAATACACTACCAGACATAATACACTGCCAGACACAATACACTACCAGACATGATACACTATCAGACACAATACACTACCAGACATAATACACTATAAGACACAATACACTACCAGACATAATACACTACCAGACAAAATACACTACCAGACATAATACACTATCAGACACAATACACTAACAGACATAATACACTACCAGACACAATACACTACCACACACATTACACTATCAGACATAATACACTACCAGACATAATACACTACCAGACATAATACACTGCCAGACATAAAACACTGCCAGACACAATACACTGCCAGACATAATACACTGCCAGGCACCATATACTGCCAGACACCATACACTACCAGACATAATACACTGCCAGACACAATACACTGCCAGACACAATATACTTCCAGACACAATACACTGCCAGACACAATACACTGCCAGACACAATACACTACCAGACATAATACACTGCCAGGCATAATACACTACCAGACACAATACACTATCAGACATAATATACTGCCAGACACAATACACTACCAGACATAATACACTGCCAGACACAATACCCTGCCAGACACAATACACTCCCAGACACAATACACTCCCAGACACAATACACTCCCAGACACAATACACTGCCAGACATAATACACTACCAGACACAATACACTACCAGACATAATACACTATCAGACACAATACACTACCAGACATAATACACTGCCAGACACAATACACTATCAGACATAATACACTGCAAGACACAATACACTGCCAGATACAATACACTACCAGACACAATACACTGCCAGACATAATACACTACCAGACACAATACACTACCAGACATAATACACCGCCAAAGCGATGGTTTGAAATATTTACCTGTTGGAGGACCCTTCCCTTGGCACATTTTAAATATCTTCTGTCCCCAGCCAACATCATAAAGCTCTCCTGTACAAATCAAAGATCAATTGATATATAAGATGATGAAGGCTAAACCACTGAATTTAAGTCAATGTCACATATTGTGAAAAGGTAGATTAAGAGCCATATACAAATTATAATGTAAATCTTTATCAAAATAAAACTCATTCCAAGTTGTAATTATCTTCTAAGCCGGCAAAAGTCTGATGAGATTTGTAAGATTGGTTACTTACTTAAGGACACAGTCATGCACACATTATAATGCAAAGCAAACATAAAACGATTAACTGTGTTATTAACTCTATGAACAATTTTGTTATATATCAAGATTTTTCTTGTTACCATATCTACATGTATCGTGCTTCTAAGGACATACTTAAGTAATACATTATGCCTCTCTAAAGGATATAATACCAACAGGGAATTGGCTTGATAAACCGACTCATTTCCAAGATCCTCATTTTAAATTTGCTGTAATCATCACTGTTCTTGTTCTACAATTACCCACCTGGTACAGGCTTTAGTTCAGTCCCTTCTTTCTGTAAAGATGCATAGTTCAACAAAGGGGGGACGATGATGATGAGGAACACAACTTGGAGGACTTTGATCAAAATTCGACATCTTCGTGTTTTCTCCTCAACTGGCTTTCCCTTCTTAGCATGGACACCAGCTGCAGTCTACAATACACAGTAATACAAGATTGGAAGAATGTGTCATTCACACCTTGTTAGCTGTTAGTTAATGTTAAGTTATACATAAATATCAGCAGATACAACAGTAGAGAGACCCGGGGGCCTGATGACTTCAAAGACCAGACAGCTCAGTTGGCTAGAGCGTCTGTTAATATTTTAGAGGTTACTAGAGCATCTGTTAAGATTTTAGAGGTAACTAGATCGTCTGTTTAGATTTTAGAAGTTACTAGAGCGTCTGTTTAGATTTTAGAGGTTACTAGAGCGTCTGTGTATAGGTTTTAGAGGTAACTAGTGCGTCTGTTTAGATTTTAGAGGTTACAACAGCGTCTGTTTAGGTTTTAGAGGTTACAACAGCGTCTGTTTAGATTTTAGAGGTTACAGGAGCGTCTGTTAAGATTTTAGAGGTTACAAGAGCGTCTGTTTAGATTTTAGAGGTTACAAGAGCGTCCGTTTAGATTTTAGAGGTTACAGGATCGTCTGTTAAGATTTTAGAGGTTACAAGAGCTTCTGTTTAGATTTTAGAGGTTACTAGAGCGTCTGTTTATATTATAGAGGTTACTAGAGCGTCTGTTTAGATTATAGAGGTTACTAGAGCGTCTGTTTAGGTTTTAGAGGTTACAAGAGCATCTGTTTAGATTTTAGAGGTTACAAGAGCGTCTGTTAAGATTTTAGAGGTTACAAGAGCGTCTGTTTAGATTTTAGAGGTTACAAGAACGTCTGTTAAGATTTAAGAGGTAAAAGCCACAGTCCACAGACACCATTTGTAAAAGTAGATAGAATAGTGTGCTTTAAGATATAACGCAACCATAATCCTATGTACAATTAATTAAAACCTGCCACAAATGTACAAAGTTGCAGTTGTAACAGGAGAAAGAGAAAATGCAATGGCAAGACTGGGGTTCAAACCTGGGACCATCTGAACTCTAGGTGGATGCTCTACCAATTGAGCTACCTCACAGCGTGCGCCCAGTCAATGACAATCGACAGTGAGTCCAGTTCCGTTACATTCCTCCCGCCTTTTTGTTAATCTTTGCCTACAGAAGACACAACTATTTACAACTCAGGTTTGGATGTCACCTTACTAAGAATTCACCCAGTGCTTGAAAGATCGGTTGGCAATTTTATAACAGGAGAAAGACAAATGCAATGGCCCGGAGAGTCAGGGACTTGAACCCTGAACCATCCAAACTCTAGTTGGACGCTCTAAAATAAGAAATATAAATCAATAAATAAATAATCTTTATTTAACATTGTGTACATTGTCAATAACAAATATAAGCTCTGTAGAGCTTTTATTACGACGCCGCTACGGGAACAAATGTTGTGTTCGTGGGGGAGGAAAGCTTACGGGGGAAAACCACCATGCCATCGGTGGGGATCGAACCGAAATTCTTGGGAGAGTGAGTGGTCTGAAGTTCACGCTAGTAGTAATGACTGTGCAAATTAGCAATCACGGCTACCGATACTCGGAGGGGCATCCTTAATTCAATTGAGCTTAACCTGGTCGCCGATGATAAACCCAGTCCAGTTCCGCTACACTTTGTTAATTTTCTATAAGGACTGTATTTTATCTTAAAGCATATATATGTTCTTGACTTTCTATTTAAGCTTTTTGCTTAGTCTAAAATAACTGACGACCTCCTGTTATATTAGGGTAGTACTAATATTAATACCTGGCCTCCTCTGCCAAGGCCGGGTAGCTCTGACGACGCAATATATAAAAATAATATCGTCGCTAGAAAGCTACGTTATCGCAGCTAATATTAGCAGGGTGGCGATATCTCTGCCTCATTTTTTAAAAGATACATGTAGACATAGAAGTAAGCTCTGTATGACGTAAGGCATTCTGGTAAATGTCTTGTAAAATATCTCTTATTCTCGAATGTATGTTGCTGAAGAGTGTCAGGTTTTATATCGGCCATGCATGTTTGCTTTACTGCAGTAGTAAAGTAGGCTGATCGATCTGACCTGTAATTCCTATTTTTTGCAACAGATTCTTGTTACAATATAATGCTAATGACACTAACCTTTTTTGGTGTTTTGCTATCATCGGTGTTAGCTTCATCGACTGATGTCTGAGGTGGCCGCATCAGTGTGCGCCGTTTCATCTTGACTGTCTTTATTAGATCTATCGTTTGTTCAATCGCTAAACGAACATGTGGATCACACTTCCGGTTTAAGTGAAAGTAAGAACTTCCGGTAGTTTTCGTGTGAACATACTTGTCGGCAGAGATGCCGTGAACAGTAATATTTCAAGAAGTTGAGCGTGACATCATCGATGCTAGGAATATACAATTTATTGAAGTCACAATAAATTTTTGGAAGTAAGTCTTGTAGCATTTAATTAAAGCGATGAGCGCGAAATTCATATTGCCTTAGGTGTCAAAGGGTGACCGAATTCTTATATTGTGCTGTGACAAATAACTATTTATGGGATGGGATGACATGTTCCGGTATATTATTGCTTTATTTGTAATACGCATGTATACATCTGCATGGTAAGTTTTTATACTGTTTTTCTTCTTTACTGTACGGGGGCTCCATCAAAGTTGACGTTTATGCCCTCGGGGGTTGTTTATATACTTTTTGTTAGTATTGCTTATTGTACAGATAAAGGTTAGGGATGTAATGAAAGAAACAAAACAAAACTTTTAAATTTATCACGTTGAGTGACATTTTATTTACACATCAGGGAGTCTACTACTACTACTACTACTACTACTACTACTACTACTACTACACAAGAATAACATATCTAGATAATCTCAATTTCCCATTTTTATAAAATTGTCCCACAAAATTAAAATGCTGTCTCCACTATCTATTATTTAATAGTCCAGCAGTGCCAGTCAGGATCTTTAATTAGTTATCACTGTTCTTCAAAACAAATAAGATGTTTTTTTGAGATTGCCTTGACACTCTTTGTTGCAGGGGGGTAAAATGTCAAAAGATAAAAAAAGCACGGTTTTAACAGCCATTGTCATTGGGGCAGGAATGCGAGGTGCTGTTTATTCCCAATATGCACAAATGTATCCAGACAGGCTGAAGGTATGTATTGTAAAAAGGACGTCCTTGTCAATAATGATAGTTACTTCTTTTTAACCAACACTTTGTCTCATATCACTGATAGTGCTCTTGATCTTAGCGATGTGTAACAAAATGAAAGTAATTTATTAATTAACTCACTCACTCAGCTTCACTGTTTCACAAAAAATGGCATGCAGGCAAACCCAGAAAAATTCCAGGCCATCTGCATAGGAAAGAAATCAAAAGAGCAAATTTCATTTTTCTCTATTGGAGATAACCAAGTTACATGTACAGATAGTGAGACTTTACTTGGGGTTGAAATTGACAGTGATCTAAAATTTGAAAATCATACAGCAAACTTATGTATGAAGGCTTCCAAACAACTATGTATACTCAAGAGAATTTGAAATCACCTGACAAAAAAAGGCAAAGTCACCATTTTTAAATCTATTATTTTATCTAATTTTAATTTATGTCCTCGCATGGCATTTTTACAGAATTGGAAATATCAGAAAAATCGAAAAGATACAAGAAAGAGCTTTACGTTTTATTGATAGTGATTATAGCTCCTCTATTAAAGATCTTTTAGCTAGAAATAAATCAGAATTTTTACATATATGTAGGCTGAAGACCATGGCCAAGGAAGTATACAAGATTTTAAATAATATTGCTCCAGAATTCTTAAAGAGTCTTATCAACAAAAATTAAGTTTTATATAATCTTAGGAAAGTTGACGCTATGACTTGATATTATACCAAGAGTAAATTCTACCGTCCAGGTGTGGAATAGCCTACCAAATGAGATTAGACAAGCAGAAGGTTTTCTGTAGGCTGTTGCACACTTTGGAAGGTGACCTCTGCCAGTGTTCTATATGTTCGTGACTTTCATCTTATTAATGCCCCATTTTTAGGTCACCTGAGCTTTAGCTCAAGTGACCTATTGCTATCCGTTTTCGTCTGTCGTCGTCCGTCGTCCGTTAACATTTTACATTTCAAACTTAAAGTCAAGTTCTGCTGGGCCGATTGAACTGAAAGTTAGTAGGAATGATCGCCTCATGGTCCTGACAAAGTGTTGTTATTTTTCGGGTCGATCAGAAATCCAATATGGCCGCCACGGCCGCCATTTTGAAAATACCTATTTCAAACTTAAAGTCAAGTTCTGCTGGGGCGATTGAACTGAAAGTTGGTAGGAATGATCGACTCATGGTCCTGACAAAGTGTTGTTATTTTTCAGGTCAATCAGAAATCCAATATAGCCGCCGTGGCCGTGATTTTGAAAAACTATTTCAAACTTAAAGTCAAGTTCTGCTGGGCCGATTGAACTGAAACTTTGCAGGAATGATCGACTCATGGTCCTGACAAAGTGTTGTTATTTTTCGGGTCGATCATAAATCCAATATGGCCACCACAGCCGCCATTTTGAAAAACTATTTCAAACTTAAAGTATAGTTCTACTTGGCCGATTGAACTGAAACTTTGTAGGAATGATCGAATCATGGTCCTGACAAAGTGTTGTTATTTTTCGGGTCAATCAGAAATTCAATTTGGCTGCCATGGCTGCTATTTTGTAAATACCTATTTCAAACTTAAAAAACAAGTTCTAATAGGCCGATCTCACTGAAAATCGGTCTAGGAATGATCAGCTCATGGTCCTGACAAAGTTAAGTTAACGTTATACTTAACTTTTTTTTACTCAAATTGGTACATATTTCAACAACAAAAATACAGAACTGTAGGACTCAGGTGACCGTTAAGGCCCATGGGCCTCTTGTTATTTGAGATTTTTGCTTTTATTTTGCTTCTTACTTTACTTTAATTTATCTGAGTATTTTATTCCATCATTTTCCAATATAAAGTATCGTAATTAACCATCTGTGATATATATGAAATATGTGCTTGCAAAATCTGATATGTTTTTATGTTTTATGCTTATGATTTATGCTGTACTGTTACTGCTTTTAACATGCATGTGCTATCATCAAACTGTTTTCTGATTATTTTAGTAGCTCAATGTATATAGTTATGCTGCAAAATCCTACCTTTTCTACTAGCATGCATTTTACCTTGTTATTACTCTGTTTTTATACTTATGTTTGTCGTAAAAATAGCTCCACAGAGCTAATGTTCAATGTGATGCCATATACGACACTAAATAAAGCTTCTTGTATCTTGTATCTCTTGTATCTTACTTCCCCTACTATCAAGACTTAAAAGGCTGCATTCGTTTATCATGATCCAAACGATTGAACCGGTTGGACCAGAGTTGTTTGTTAATAAAATAAGGTTGGACCTAGTAATCTGATGCTGCTTTCAGGCGAGCCTTGACAAAGCCATGCAAGATCTGCATAAACATAAATTTTGCAGGTCCGCCAGGATTTAAACATGGAAATGTTACATTTAAAAACAGGAAAACCGGTTGAACCGGATAATCAAAAGAGGGAGGCTTTAATCTGATAGGTGAGAATACATGTGTATATATATATAGTGTACATACAGTGATCAGTATTTCTGATATTCTTGGATGTGTATTTAAATAATTCCTGAAACAGAAGATTGTAGGATTTGTGCTAGCTGTCATCCAACACTCTACGAAGGACATTTCACAGACAGATCCTTGCATGCTCTGAAAAATAAATGGAGGAATCTGAAGTACTGAACTGAAGTATGGCCCTCAGTGTGGTGATCACAAATACCGTAAACATTCACCTATAATGCACACTTTTTAGGGGGAAATGATTATATAAAGAAAGGAGTGTGCATTACACATGTAAACAGTATAAAACCAGCCCTGGGTCACATTTTTTTTTTGGAATTTTTCCCGGGACTTTCAGGTTTTTCAAGGTATTATAACCTCTTGTGACCATGTAAGATCCCTAAGAATGTAATGCAGAAAATAATATATACCAGTAAATTTATAAGGAACCTAAATAGGATCCCATTCCATATGTTATAGGAAGAAAGTAATGAAAAATTCCCTCTAGCCAAAGCTAGTAAGATTACATTGACACTATGTGCAATGCACAATAATATATCCTTAAAACTACTCCACACTTTTTCAAATGTTTGCCCTGGTAGACTATTACAACCCAGCTTTATGAGTTACTTGCTTACTCTACTGTACCTTGAACAGGGAGGGTGAACTGCACAAATTCCTTATAGTAAAGAAATTGAATTAAAAAGTCAATAATTATGTTGCTTGGGATTGAACCAATCAGACGCTCTATTACTGAGCTGAAGAGAAATTCTGAAACTAGTAAGGGGACTTTAACATTGTGTGCAAAGCAGATTCCTTATACATTACCATCAAGTTTCATGTAAATCAGATGAATTGGGGACAAATGATTGACCATTTGTCAAACTACAAACATGAGTGACTATGTACTTAAATAGTTCTTCATTCCAAACCAGTGTTATATGTATTTTGATACTAAGAAAAATGGGTTTATTGTGAAGAAAACAGTTTTGCTGAAGAAACTGTTCCTATGTTGTATGATGTAACATTGTTCTTCAAAATTATGGAATGCTATTACTGTATGATGAAAAGGTAAAAGGTCATGATGTTGGCTTCTGCTAGTTAAGGATATATGCTACATAACTGACGTGCATCTCTTTTGTAAAAGAGTTCCGTACACAAAGTGACAGAGACCTTTTTATGAATATCATTATGTTCTTGCTGATAAAACTGAATAACACTTTTGTACCAAGCATATACTTGAGCTCTTAATTAAATACAATACATCTCCAACACACACACACACATGCATACACACATAGGGAGATATTAGCCAGGTGGCATAGAACTAGTAGTTAGTGCCTGATAAGGCAGCTCCTGCGAATTCCTCAATATTGTATTGATTAATATATATATGCTAATTGTATTGACTGTATACAATTGTATATCTATGTACTGTAAAGCGCTTTAGAGTGTCTTATGTTAGCTAGATAGGGCGCTATATCAAATGTTGTATATTCAGCATATTTTTTTATTTTTTTTTTAAAGGGAGATAGCTAAAACAAATAAATCACAAGGATAGCAAGAAAGTTAGCATACATCCTTAAGGAGTCTGATGACTAGACAGAGAATACAAGTAACTTTTAGAAAACATAACACTCTGTTAATGATGTTTTACTGATTTCGTAGTGATTTTGACTTTTCAGATTGTTGGAGTAGCAGATCCTAGAGAGTATTACCGCAGGAAGCTTCAGCAACAGTTCAGTATCCAGGAGGACAACTGTTTTTCAGGTCTGTTTGTCTGGCTAAATTAAATCTGTTGATTTAATATTGTGATGTGTAAATGGTACTGATCATATGAAGTCAAATCTGACTTCAGTAATGTATGAAAACATTAGTGTCTAAAATGAAGGTGAAAATAAGAAATTAAGAATTAATACTTAAATCTGTTTCATGTGACTCTGAAAAATCTGTTATTATGTTTAAAATACCTGCATGAACATTGCCTTGTTTTTATCACAGATTGGAGTGAGGCAAGTCAGAGAGACAGGATGTCGGATTGTGTTATCATTACTACACCAGATCGTCTTCACAAGGTTGGTGTATCTCCATCTCCTCCCCCCCCCCTAAACAAGATTTGAGGGAGTTGACATTCTTCTCCACCCTTCACATATGTCTCAAGTTACAGCTGTACTCACAGATTTATTTTAGCTGTGTGATTTCTCTGTCAACATCTAGGTTGCAGTCAAGCTGTATGCATTTACCCCATAATGGTTTATGACATCCAATGAAAAACAATTGCATAACATCAGTTTGTATTATAAATTGAGAAATGTCATATTACAGCTGGGCAGTAAACAAGAAAGCTTTTTATTTCACAGAAACATACTTAGAAAATAAGCTTTACTCACAGAAAATCTAAACTCTTATAGGTACTCTTCTTCAATGTGCAGTCCTCTTACCCGAGATAGGCATAGCCGTGGTTATCCTAGTGTGGGATTTCCTGACACCCTGGATGCTTTATTTATTTGCATTCATGACTCAGAAGTGGAAGTGCCATTTTGATTGAGTTAATAGTGTTTTTAGGTAGCTTGAAAGTGCATGGGTTTCAAACTCATGCATGTCACTTTGTTAGAGATTTTACCTATTATACAAAACCTTATATGCACGTACATCATGTGAAAACTTTTCAATAGGTCTGACTCAGAACTCAGATAAAATTAAAATTGAAAAAGTAAAGTGTTATGGGAGAAGAAATATGAAATGGATAAAGTTAAAACTATTTGCTGGTGTGATGTTTACAATTTAATTTTATTCCGTCTACATGTTGACACACCTAACTGCCTAATCCTTTTTGTTGAATGACAAATAAAATATGTTTAAATCAACTTAACTGCCAAAATTACACCCCCCCTCAACAAAACAGGATGTCCTGTAACCTGTATATAAATGATAACAGAAGCAGAGTAAAGAATTATTATGATATTTCATTTAATAGATATTGACTTTATAATGAAGGTTTATATTTTCTGATGATATCACATTAATGTGTCTTTATAGGATCCTGCTGTTGCTTTTGCAAAGAAAGGCTACAACATACTTCTGGAGAAACCGATGGCGGTAAGTTAAGTTTTTTAATTCTGTGTCACATTGGAATTAAGGCAGACAATTCAGTAAGTCCACGGTGAATCAGACTACAAAGTAACCCCAATATATTTCCCTTTGTTTTATTTACCACCTTGTTTACCTCCACTTTATAAAATAGTCAATTTTTTACTTCACAGTTCTTTCTTGTGGCAATTGATGTCAGTATGAAAAGTATTTACTGTGTAGACATAATTACGTCTTGATTTTATATATATGTTTTTGTGTTCAAAATAACATTTTTTTCTGTTCAATATTTCAGCATTCTTGTGTATCTTTTCAAACGAGTCTGCAATTGATTAACCAGGTTTAAATTACAATTTAATGAAAGATGATTTACCGGTTTCATAATTTGGAATTTTATTGGAAAGGAGATGCATTTCACATCTGGTAGCATACAGCCTTAAGTCTCCATGTCGCAGTAAGGTAGCATACAGCCTTAAGTCTCTGTGTCACAGTAAGGTAGCATTGAGCCTTAAGTCTTAATGTCACAGTAAGTTAGCATATATAGCCTTAAGTCTTCATGTCACAGTAAGGTATAAGAGACAGTTCATCCTTAAGAGACATTAAGGAGAGTACAACACATCCCTTCTGTACTTTTCATCATATGACCAACATGTCAGACTGCATACAAACACCAAGATTCCTATTTCTTAAATATGTAGACAAGAGGTAACATTTTCTGCTTATCCCTGAAAATGTAATTATAAATCTCCAATTGAATAGGTGAATGAAGAGGATTGTCGTGAAATTGTCAAGACTTGTACGGAAAACAGTGTGACGTTGGCGGTGTGTCATGTGTTGCGATATACACCGTGGGCAAACAAACTCAGGGAACTCATCGACAGTGGCGTCATCGGGGAGGTGGTTAATATCAACCACACTGAACCTGTAAGTTAGCAATACCAGACAGATGGTAGAAAGTTGTCGATAGCACAAAAAGCACAAATAGTTGTTTTTTAAAAAAAAAAAAATTGAGTTATGACCTTTGCTATATGATCATATTTTCAGACTCATTTAAAAGAAAATTCTTGAAGCTTGCAACATGTCATATATATCATCAGTTTTCACAGAAAGTTATCAACGCATGACATGTCATTGTACAAATTTAGAACACTGCAAAATTGTAACAGAAAATTATCTCATCAGATAATTTATAGCATGTTCATGATGTCCCCCTACTCACAAACAAACAGAAAGATGGAGGGATGGCAAACGGACGGACACACAGTGTTGAAATTTAAAAACTTTCAAGATTCAGTTTTTCT
Source organism: Mizuhopecten yessoensis (assembly GCF_002113885.1). NCBI lineage: Eukaryota > Metazoa > Mollusca > Bivalvia > Pectinida > Pectinidae > Mizuhopecten > Mizuhopecten yessoensis. Next base: position 107,534 of record NW_018406834.1, read on the forward strand.
CCAGCAGACAAGTGTGCCATGTTATGTTGGAACCTTGTTCATCTAGAATCTTCAGTTCACCTTTCTCCAAAGTATTGAATAACCAATTTTCCGGACATTATATAAATGAAATGTCACATAGTAAAACATATGTCACAAACATTAAAAAAATGTTTTTAATAATCCTAAATACAGTGAGGTTTCACTTTATATAATTGCGTAATTGAACTGTTTTTACCGAAAAGGTTGGTTACTGGCACTTCGCACATTCCTATGTTCGTGGTAATTGGCATAATGAGGCCAAAAGTTCCAATTCATTGTTAGCGAAATGTTGCCATGACGTCGACCTGATAAACTTCTGGATGGCAGACAGGCGTTGTACAAATGTATCCTCATTTGGACATTTAAGCCACTTCAATAAGGAGAACAAGGTAAGGATTCTGAGGGGTGCTAATTACAAACTCTGAATTGCTAGATGACACATTTATCTTGCAGTATATATCTAATAAGTCTGGAACATCACTTTCAAAGGAATTTAGTATAACTGTGTTTATCCTGCAATAAACATGGGGTCCAACACGTACACTTCAACTTACAGTAGACAGTGGGATTATTAACGGACAATGGATTATTGTTTATTGGCATTTCTACTGTCGAACTGCAATAGGTATGGGCGGGCTTATTACCAGGCATGGGCTTATTGCTGGATAAATATGGTTCGTCTTGAATCAACATTTTATAACCTCGGTCAATGATCTTTGATTGAAAATAGATTGTTGGTTCTTGACATCCGTCTCAAGACAGACTGTTAGATACATATTGTGAGATGAGACAGTGCCATCTAGTGAATAAAGAGTTTGTAAAATGTCACAGATGAAGGGCAATAATCCACTGTTGTATAAATGTTGCAGGTAGGGTTTTGGCATTTTGCTCACTCGTTTGTGCGGGGAAACTGGAAAAGGGAAGACCAGAGTTCATGTTCACTCTTACAAAAGTGTTGTCACGATGTGGATCTAATTAATTATTGGATGCCGGGGAAGAAATGTCGCAGGGTCTCATCTTTTGGGTATCTCAGTCACTTCACTATAGCAGATAAGGTTAGATATGCACATTTCTTTTGACAAGCGTGTACAATACTGAGTTGTTGGTTTTATATCCCTTAGCCTTGCTTACACACGCATATTGATATGGATTGTAGTTACAAGCCTTGGTACACAGTATATCAAATGCGGGTATAAGTGCTTCCACAAATCTGATTGCATGATCCTTCCGTATAGTACATACCCTCTAAATATATCAGTGTCTCTGGGATTCTCGTTATTTCTGATCTCTACCTTTCTGCTAGGGCTTGCACTTTTTCAATTGGGATCATATTGCAAAATTATGAAAATATGTATATTTTCATAGACCACAATAATAGACATCAATAAACATCAATGTATTCAGTATAACACAATCCTAAATTCTACTGGGGAAAGGCTGAAATTCGGTCCCCCGTCCCACAACAATGTAGATTTTGCTGTAGACATTGAATGGCTACAGTATATATTTCAGCAGAGCAATTGCAACATTGACCATACAGGTTTAATTGTTTTTAAACAGCACATCACGACCAAAAGTTCAAACATTGTCAAATGGAGATGAAATGAAAACATGGGGTTCATTAAGAAGTGTGTTCATGGTGTATGGAGTAAGAAAAAGTGGTATTCATGGTGTATGGAGTAAGAAAAAGTGGTACTCATTGTGTATGGAGTAAGAAAAAGTGGTACTCATTGTGTATGGAGTAAGAAAAAGTGGTACTCATTGTGTATGGAGTAAGAAAAAATGATATTCCTGGTGTATGGAGTAAGAAAAAGAGGTATTCATTGTGTATGGAGTAAGAAAAAATGATATTCATGGTGTATAGAGTTAGAAAAAATGGTATTTATGGTGTATGGAGAAAGAAAAAGTGGTATTCATGGTGGATGGAGTAAGAAAAAGTGGTATTCACGGTGTATGGAGTAAGAAAAAGTGGTACTCATTGTGTATGGAGTAAGAAAAAATGGTATTTATGGTGTATGGAGAAAGAAAAAGTGGTATTCATGGTGGATGGAGTAAGAAAAAGTGGTATTCACGGTGTATGGAGTAAGAAAAAGTGGTATTCATGGTGTAGGGGTAATTTTAGGAGTATATATGTGGACCAATATTTTATCAGTTCAACTGGGGTTCATTAAGAAGTGTGTTCATAGTGTATGGAGTAAGAAAAAGTGGTACTCATTGTGTATGGAGTAAGAAAAAGTGGTATTCATGGTGTACGGAGTAAGAAAAAGTGGTATTCATGGTGGATGGAGTAAGAAAAAGTGGTATTAATGGTGTATGGAGTAAGAAAAAGGGGTATTCATGGAGTATGGAGTAAGAAAAAGTTGTATTCATGGTGTATGGAATTAGAAAAAGTGGTATTCATGGTGTACGGAGTAAGAAAAAGTGGTATTCACGGTGTATGGAGTAAGAAAAAGTGGTACTCATTGTGTATGGAGTAAGAAAAAGTGGTACTCATTGTGTATGGAGTAAGAAAAAGTGGTACTCATTGTGTATGGAGTAAGAAAAAATGATATTCCTGGTGTATGGAGTAAGAAAAAGTAGTATTCATTGTGTATGGAGTAAGAAAAAGTGGTACTCATTGTGTATGGAGTAAGAAAAAGTTGTATTCATGGTGTATGGAATTAGAAAAAGTGGTATTCATGGTGTATGGAGTCAGAAAAAGTGGTATTTATGGTGTATGGAGTAAGAAAAAGTAGTATTCATTGTGTATGGAGTAAGAAAAAGTGGTATTCATTGTGTATGGAGTAAGAAAAAATGATATTCATGGTGTATGGAGTTAGAAAAAATGGTATTTATGGTGTATGGAGTAAGAAAAAGTGGTATTCATGGAGTATGGAGTAAGAAAAAGTGGTATTTATGGTGTATGGAGTTAGAAAAAGGGGGATTCATGGGGTATGGAATTGGAAAAAGTGGTATTCATGGAGTATGGAGTAAGAAAAAATGATATTCATGGTGTATGGAATTGGAAAAAGGGGTATTCATGGTGTATGGAGTTAGAAAAAGGGGGATTCATGGGGTATGGAATTGGAAAAAGTGGAATTCATGGTGTATGGAATAAGAAAAAATGGTGATTATGGTGTAAGGCGTAAGAAAAAGTGGTATTGATTGTGTATGGAGTAAGAAAAAACGATATTCATGGTGTATGGAATTGGAAAAAGTGGTATTCATGGTGTATGGAATTAGAAAAAGTGGTTTTCATGGTATATGGAGTAAGAAAAAGTTGTATTCATGGTGTATGGAATTAGAAAAAGTGGTATTCATGGTGTAGGGGTAATTTTAGGAGTATATATGTGGACCAATATTTTATCAGTTCAACTGTATTGAAAAAATATATGAAAATGGAAAACTGAAAAATGTACTGAAAGAATTAAAAAAAAAATTATTTGATGAAATTTATAATGTCCTGTTTCTTTGATCATGATATATAACAGTTTCCATATAATTCTGTTTTCTATTTCTTAGATTGTTTTCAACATGTTGTCTGTTTCCAACTTACTATTTTGTTGTCCACCTCCTGTTTGACACAGCCCCGAGGAGCGGCCAGCCGTTGTATGGAATGTCCAGCTAGTATAGAATCCCAGTGTCCTTACTCGGCTAAAAAGATCTACCTTGACCAGATTAAAATGGTAAGCACTTATACTTATCCTAACTTAAGAATTGAGAAATGAACACCTGTCATAGCTTATTTTAAACCACTCCATTTAGATTTGATTCTTACACAAGTCCTAATGCCCTTAGGGCCATCCTTAAAAAAAAAAATGTTAGCAGTTTTCCTACCCAATACCTAAGTTACCAATATTTCCTACATAATTTTATTCAGTGGTTAGGTAGGTAGGTAGGTAGGGATTTTTTTTCATTTTTTAGAAATTTTATGTCTCTTAACATGTTAATATATATGCCTGAAATTCTATGTTTTAGTGATTTTTCTGCAAGAATTTATCTTACCGGTACCTAAAGTTTCCAAAAATATTTGAGTAGGTGCCATTGCAGTGAGTCGGTCGGGAAACTGCAGACAAACATATTTGTATAAAGATGGCCTAGGTAGGCACTAAGAAACTGTGACCACTGGGATCAGCCGATCAAGATCCGCTATACTGTTCTGTCCTGAGCCTTTGTCTACATGTAAAGACAATACTATTTACAACCCATGTTCAGGTATCTGCTTGCTGAACCCATAGAGTGTTAGACCTATGATTTGTACTGACAACTCTAAAGCACTCTAGACAGATGCTCTAAAAATTGAGCTATCCGGTCACTGGTGATTGACCAAATGCTGAGAATATTTAAGCTTTCCAAGTATTAAGGGAACGTGGAGAAATGTAACAAGCAAGTTCATAGTATTCATATTCCCACGCTTGCAGGACAACTTTGTAACCTCATTAAATTAGTGAGTGTGCATGGATCACATCCTGATGGAATTCAGCTTAAGATGTACATTTCTCCCACCCTTCACAGGGGTGTTTCTCGTTTTAGCCGGAAAAGATCAGCTTGTCACCCCCATGGGGGAGATAGCCTTGTGCCGATTAGCACTTGTTCAATTGTGACGTCATTAAAATGCGTCATCGGTAATTGTGATGTCATCAAAAGTGAATGACGATATTCATACCCTATATGCGTTTTTGTTAACCCTACTGTCAGTTGAGCTGTGACTGAAATAATAGGATGGGAGAAAACTAATCATCCCCTACGTACTTAAGGGTGTAGCAGAGAAATCTCCAACCCTCAGTGTGATTTGTTTGGTGTCTAACCCGAGGCTCATTTCTCTGTCACACCCTCAGGGTAGGGAAATATTCTATCAGTCAACATGTATGTGCATAAAGAATTGACAGAGATATATATACTATAGCAGTTGTATAAAAACTGTTTGAACAACATACGATGTAGAAGTGAGATCCTTTTATGCAAATGAAGATGACAAACAGTATGGTTATATAAGTACTCAGTGTTATATATTTGACCATAGTGTCAACAGCATGGTTATATAGGTATATATCCAGTGAACTAATTTTTAGCCCACCATCATCTGATAGTGGGCTATTCGCTATTCGTCCGTCGTCCGTCGTCCGTCGTCGTCCGTCCGTAAACAATTCTTGTTATCGGTATTTCTCAAGAAGTACTAGAGGGATCTTTCTCAAATTTTATATGTATGTTCCCCTTGGTCCTTAGCTGTGCAGGGTATTTTTTTGAGACTGATCGGATAAACAACATGGCCGACAGGCAGCCATCTTTGATTTTGATATTGAAAGTTTGTTATTGCTATTTCTCGGGAAGTATCAGAGGGATCTTTCTCAAATTTTATATGTAGGTTCCCCTTGGTCCTTAGCTGTGCAGGGCAACTTTTGAGATTGACTGGATAAACAACATGGCCGACAGGTAGCCATCTTGGATTTTGATAGTGTGGGTTTGTTACCGCTATTTCTCCAGAAGAATTATAGGGATCTTTCTTAAATTTTATATGTAGGTTCCCCTGGATTTTGATAGTGAAAGTTTGTTATCGCTATTTCTCGGGAAGTACGGGAGGGATCTTTCTCAAATTTTAATGTAGGTTCCCCTTGATCCCTCATTGTGTATGTTATATTTTGAGACTGATCATAAAAACAAAATGGATTAAAAGAAAAACTGAACAGATCTTTCTCATATTGCAATGATCGATTCTATTTCTTTCACATTAAGTACTGTACTAGTAAATATGTGAAATGGCAAACTCACTTTGAAGGTTGGCTTCCATACACATCAGTATTAAGTTTAGATCAAAAGTTACATCAAGGTGCATTTACTGTTAACATGACTCGATCAAACAGATTAGAGGAAAGAAGAGAAAAGATCGAACTGACAAAGAACTAATGAAGATGGTACAAAGGTGGGCGCCAAGATCCCTCTGGGATCTCTTGTTTTTTTAAAGTAAATTTACTTAACTTGGAAGTGTAACAAAACATTGTTATAGATCTGTACTTTAATTTTTGCTTACTATGTTGTTTCTTTGTTCCTTGAAATTATCATACAAAGGTGTTTTTTTTGTAAATGATGATTCTAAAAACAGATTTTTTTTTTAATTCCAGGGACACAATGGTTTCCCGGTTTGCGTGATAGCAGAAGAGCCGTCGGTAGAGAGTGTGACAACGGCACTTAAGACAGGTCCATACGGCGTGTGTGTCTACGACAACGACAACGACGTCATGTCTAATCAGGTAGGTTGGGAGAGACATGGCTCTGAGTTATAAACATGCCCTGAAGTGGCGTTGACTTTTGCCACCATGTAGGTACACAGTGTAGATTCAGGTTTGCTGTATTTGCAGTTACCATAGTAATCAGCAACATCAAATACAAACTAATTAGTGAAAATATTTCTTTGGTTGTAAGCCGGGCCTGCATGTCGGGGATTTAGAAAAGAAAATCGAAAGAGGCGACTAATGTGGAAACCCCTGCAGAATTGGGGATTTGTGTTTGTGCCTTCTACTTGGGAACAACAAAAGTGACCAAAATAAATCTGCCGCACCCATTGCAATATTTGGGATCTTTGTTATTCTCTCTACTTCTAACTACCCTTTGTTGCCTGGTGCTGTGTACCTAACTTTTGGCTGAAATGTTGAATGTTTGCCCAGATGAGGGAGGCAATGGGTTTTGTCCCTGTGCTGGGACATACTTAAGGCCTTAAAAATGTTAGTTTTTTTTTCAAAGCGTAACATTCAGCTTTAGGGAAATGGCAACAACTGGTTCACCCATTGTCAGTATAATGTGACCGGGTGGAGTGCTGTGCTGGGTGCCTTCAGCATGGTATTTCAATGAGATAGAGTTGGCATCAGATCAGTGCTATCGCCAGGAGGCAATTACCTCGACATACCCTGCCTCTGGTACACATACACACATACACACAAGCACGCATACATTATGCAAATTGAGGCACGTCCTTAAATAACCTTAGCTGTTGATAGGACGTTAAACTCTATAAAACCAAACATTTAGTTTTCTGCAAATTCTCTTCCGGTAATGAAAACATTTTTATTTTTATTCAAAACTTAAATAAAAAAGTGTTTTTAGACCTCATCTTATGTTTATGTACAATTGAAATTCCTTGTTAGTTTCAAATGATATATTATGTAGTGTATCTAGTCTGTGACCTTTGCTACCCAAATTCTGTCTTACCAAGGTGGTGAACATGCAGTTTGAGGGCGGAGCTACAGCCACTCTAACCATGATGGCCTTCACTAAGTCTGTCTGTACGAGAGAGGTCAAGGTCTACGGTACTAAGGTAAAGTTAAACAAAGTTTTGCAGTTTTATCAACACATTCATCCAATAAATAAATAATTTACAGAGTTATTGCCCTTTGTTAACTGTAACCATTTGATTTTCATGAAACTAGGGTAGGTTTTCAACCATCTAATTAAGATATCAAATTATATTTACAAAAATACAAGAATGAGCATATTTATGTACCTGTTTGGTACTGTTCGTTTTACATACTACACGACAGATCTTTTCCAAACTAACGTGATTTGTGTACCCAATATAGGTGGGGGAAATGTGCTGTCATTCATGTGAATAGTTGAAATAAAGATTATTGCTGCTCCACAAATTAATCCCCCCAATCCTCCACCATTCCCTTGGAAAAGTAAGCTAGTCTTAATGTTTATATTCAGTTTCAGATAAAGGTGATTGTGTATTTATTTATGTATTTGTTACCATAGGGACAGCTGTCCTGTACTGCGACTGGCAGTCCTGTAATCCAGCACTTTGACTTCCTAACTGGACAAAGCCGTAAGTTTCTTTATCTGATCTGGTTCTGTCAACACTGGCACATGTATATTCCAAGCCATTATTGACTCGCCTGCGTCGGATGTCGCGGAGGCGGGATTTAGGTGTTACTATTCCGCCATTGCTCGCCTTATAATTATACTGACAAGATGGTCGTTGTATACTGGCTTCTGCTAATTCTCAAATTTGGTATGTACGTGTATTATGGCACTACGAGATCCGTTCTCCTGCGGGGTAGTTTGGGGGACATCTGTAATGGCTGGCTCCCATCACAATTAGCACTTGTTCCTTTTATGCCTCCATGTTGATGTATTGCCAAACTTGTTTATTAAGGATACCCATCCCTCCGCCTTAAAACGTAATGAGGCATTGTTTTTTTTGTCTGCGGCATCTCTATTGCATAAGCAAATTATTTCTGAACAATAACCCATACCTTGCGGGATTTTCTTAAGATTTTTTGGGAAATCATGAAATTTCGAAAAAAAAATATTGATTTTTTTTGCAATTGAACAAAATGAAACAAAATATATATCATTTGATGCAACAATGGTTTATTACAAATATATCACATAAAAAATAATAACAATGTCAACATTGATGAACAAAACACAAAAAAATATAGTAATTTTCTAACAATAATAATAAAACAAACAAATATGCTAATTTAATTAATTAATAAAATTCTGAGTGCCAATGCAACACGTTAAGGACAACGAAAAGAAAATATAGGTGACAAAAAATAAATATCTGGCAGACTTACTTATCGTACCAAAAAAAAAAATGATACCAAAAAAACTAAACAAAAAAGGGAGACAACTCTTACATTTGTAACAATAATAATTATAAATCTCAAAAAGTCATATATACATTTTGCAACATACAATATAGCACTTTTTATATACAAATATAATACAGCAGGCATACCAACCAATAAAATTACTTCAAATGTAATGACCAATATAAAACAAATTGCACATTGTGTATAAATAACATTATAACAAACAAGGTACTTTACTGTGTCGTAGCAAAAATGTCACAATCAACAACAATAACAAAGTTCCACATACTTTACACAACAATAATAAATTTCTAAATACTGTACAAATAACATACTATGTTGTGATATAAAAAATCACACTATACATCAATAATAAAGTTTTACATTCTGAACAAAACAATAGTAAACTTACCATAGTGTGATATAAAAAATATCACATTATATTGCAATAATAGAGTTTGTCATTATATACAGATAACAACATACTATTGTGGTATAACAGATATCATAATATAAAACAATAATAAACTTTTACATTATGTACAAATAACAACATACAATATCGTGGCATTAAAATATAACATTACATAAATCACTGTTGTATGTAATATAAAAAAATTAACTTGAAATATAGGCCTATTGGGAATATAATAACAAATCAAACAAAGATCACAGAGAAGCATTATTCCTTGTATAAACCAGTCGACAAATAAACATACAGTTCCAAGTTTCATGAAGAGTTTTTAAAGTGCTTGGAAATACTCTGATGCACCTTTTTACACTTGTCACACGAACTTTCAGTGTTGGGTTGACAAATTCAGACAAGACATTTAAAAATTCCTGAAACCCCACCATCACGTCAACATCACACTGAATATATACGTGTACTACATGTAGACGATATAAAGACCGGAATAATGCACTCTCTCCTTATTTTTTTATGTGGTGTCTCCCAACCACACCAAACACTTTTTTGAGGAGAGAGTCAGTTATATAAAAATATAATCTTGACTATTGTGATGGCGTCTGAGCGTCTGATACACTTACTTGTATGTATAAAAGACATCCAATGCCATAATGTCCTTCCTGCTGGGTATTGCACAGCCGTAGCCTAGTGCCGCATTCCTTACAACCTTTCTGGTGCAGGTATTCCGATAGCACCGCGAGTTCAACCACTCGTCTACCCTGCGACCAGGTTAAACAGTTATTGGTGTATTCTTGGTCACTATTAGTAGTACTGAAGGGATCCTCATCGGTGTCGGCTCATCAGTCAGATTGTCAGTAGGGGCCCCAGTAGATAGCATGTCTTCAAGGTGTGAACGAGTGTCACATTTTTTGTCGCATAGTCGTGGTCAAGCAGTTCATATTGGACATTGTTGTTATTATTGTCAGTATATGTGTTTCGTTTACATTTAAAACGGACGTTTTTACGTCGGGCTTGCGAGTGTGTCGCTAATGACTGCCATGACGACGTTGTTTACATTGTTACGACAGCTTTTCCCCCCTCACTTTCGCGATTGGAGATTTTCAACGCAAGGGACACAACTCTGTAGTCGAAACATTTTTCAAACGAAATCTATTCAAGGGAAGATAACAACATTGTCGAAATGGTAATCAGGGGCAGGGGACTCTAACACTGAAAAACGACGGTGGAATTCTTTAGTGTTTTGCTCTGGGTGGGACGGGGATCCTTAAATGTAAAATTCTGAACTTTGGCTCAAACTTACAATGCTTGACACATTGAATCTTATGTAAATACGCATAATTCTTGTTTAATTTCAATTATGAAGTAAAAATATACTTACACAGATTCTCTGACATTATCTACACACAGCTTTATGACATTACCTACACACAGCTTTGTGACATTATCTACACACAGCTTTGTGACATTATCTACGCACAGTTTTGTGACATTACCCAGATACAGCTTTGTGATATTATCTACACACAGCTTTGTGATATTATCTACACACAGCTTTGTGACATTATCTACACACAGCTTTGTGACATTACCTAGATACAGCTTTGTGATATTATCTACATACAGCTTTGTGACATTATCTACACACAGCTTTGTGACATTATCTACACACAACTTTGTGACATTATCTACACACAGCTTTGTGACATTATCTACACACAACTTTGTGACATTATCTACACACAGCTTTGTGACATTGCCTACACACAGCTTTGTGACATTATCTACACACAGTTTTGTGACATTACCTAGATACAGCTTTGTGATATTATCTACACACAGCTTTGTGACATTACCTAGACACAGCTTTGTGACATTACCTACACACAACTTTGTGACATTATCTACACACAGCTTTGTAACATTTTCTACACACAGCTTTGTGACATTACCTACACACAGCTTTGTGACATTACCTACACACAGCTTTGTGACATTATCTACACACAGCTTTGTGACATTATCTACACACAGTTTTGTGACATTACCTAGATACAGCTTTGTGATATTATCTACACACAGCTTTGTGATATTATCTACACACAGCTTTGTGACATTATCTACACACAGCTTGGTGACATTATCTACACACAGTTTTGTGACATTACCTACACACAGCTTTGTGATATTATCTACACACAGCTTTGTGACGTTATCTACACACAACTTTGTGACATTATCTACACACAGCTTTGTGACATTACCTACACACAACTTTGTGACATTATCTACACAAAACTTTGTGACATTACCTAGATACAGCTTTGTGACATCATCTACACACAGCTTTGTGACATTATCTACACACAGCTTTGTGACACACAACTTTGTGACATTATCTACACACAGCTTTGTGACATTAGCCTCAAACAACTTTGTGACATTATATACAAACAGCTTTGTGACATTACCTACACAGCTTTGTGACATTATCTACACACAGCTTTGTGACATTATCTTCAAACAACTTTGTGACATTATATACACACAGCTTTGTGACATTACCTACACACAGCTTTGTGACATTATCTACACACAACTTTGTGACATTACCTAGATACAGCTTTGTGACATCATCTACACACAGCTTTGTTATATTATCTACACACAACTTTGTGACATTACCTAGACACAGCTTTGTGACATTATCTACACACAGCTTTGTGACATTATCTACACACAGCTTTGTGACATTATCTACACACAGCTTTGTGACATTATCTACACACAGCTTTGTGACATTATCTACACACAGCTTTGTGACATTATCTACACACAGCTTTGTGACATTATCTACACACAGCTTTGTGACATTATCTACACACAGCTTTGTGACATTATCTACACACAGCTTTGTGACATTATCTACACACAGCTTTGTGACATTATCTACACACAGCTTTGTGACATTATCTACACACAGCTTTGTGACATTATCTACACACAGCTTTGTGACATTATCTACACACAGCTTTGTGACATTATCTACACACAGCTTTGTGACATTATCTACACACAGCTTTGTGACATTACCTACATACAGCTTTGTGACATTATCTACACACAGCTTTGTGACATTATCTACACACAGCTTTGTGACATTATCTACACACAGCTTTGTGACATTATCTACACACAGCTTTGTGACATTATCTACACACAGCTTTGTGACATTATCTACACACAGCTTTGTGACATTATCTACACACAGCTTTGTGACATTATCTACACACAGCTTTGTGACATTATCTACACACAGCTTTGTGACATTATCTACACACAGCTTTGTGACATTATCTACACACAGCTTTGTGACATTATCTACACACAGCTTTGTGACATTATCTACACACAGCTTTGTGACATTATCTACACACAACTTTGTGACATTATCTACACACAGCTTTGTGACATTATCTACACACAGCTTTGTGATATTATCTACACACAGCTTTGTGACATTACCTAGATACAGCTTTGTGACATTACTACACACAGCTTTGTGGCATTATCTACACACAGCTTTGTGACATTATCTACACACAACTTTGTGACATTATCTACACACAGTTTTGTGACATTACCTAGATACAGCTTTGTGACATTATCTACACACAGCTTTGTGGCATTATCTACACACAGTTTTGTGACATTATCTACACACAACTTTGTGACATTATCTACACACAGTTTTGTGACATTACCTAGATACAGCTTTGTGACATTATCTACACAAATTATGTGTTGAATATATTCATGATTTATTTTCAGATGAGTATCCAGCTGAACCTACAAGGGTCAGAGGGATGTCGGGACATGGTGGCGCAGATTTCCATTGTATACATTCCTTTATCAGTAGTGTGGCGGTAAGTAAATATACTATTTGTTATTTAGAATAATCCTTTAGAATTGGAAGTGCTGTCAAAATTAAAAGAAATTTCAACTTCAAAATTTCAGAAAATTTAAATTGGATATAATTATCAACATTCTCATTATTGAAACAATGAATCTATTTATACCCATGTAGTATATCATTATGTTGCCATTTTAATGCCCCCGCCCCTGTTCGTCCCGTCCATGAGCGGGGGCATTTATGTCTTACAGACATTTTCTATTTTTGTTTTATGACCTACCTGTCAAGTGACAAAATTTTGTTGGCCCACACCAGGATCTTTATTTCGAAACTTGATAAAGAACATGATGCAATAATCTGACTGGGGCTGTAATGTCAAATGTCACAGTTTTAGTAGTTAGCCCAGATATAAATATAAAGTCTGCAACATGAAGGCAATTCAGCTCTAAACAAATAAATTGTTCACAGTCTTTTTTAGCTAAATCTTGCTGTAGTTTCTCACCTGTGCCCAATGTTACTCTGAGGTACGTTTTTACTGTCTTCTCTCGTGTACCCAAACTTACTCTGATTTCTGTGTTACAGAATGATAACAAGGAAAACATCATGACTGGTCCGGAGGAGAGCTTAGCTGGTCATGTACTGGTGTTTGCTGCTGAAAAGGCAAGAAAGGAGAATCGCGTTGTCACGTTACAAGCAGACGGCACTTACAACTAACTAGATTTCCTTGTATAGATACCTGTGTAATAGAAAGGAACAATATAAATGATAAAAGTCTCTGCTTGGGATTGAATCAGTGATACAAGACTTTCTAGTCGGATGTCCTACCAATGAGCTAAAGGAACTTCCCTGTAGCTGAAGCTAGTAAGACATAGTTGACTGTTATATACAATGTGTCATTCATACGGTACCGATTCATGTTAAAACATTCCCTATAATTCAAAATATTTGACACATAAAGCTGTCATGATGGAGATGTGTGTTTAATCAGAATAGAAAGATACTGAACATTGAGCGTTTTTATGCAGAAACGGGTAGATTATTTCATGGTAAACGGTAGAATATCAAATTAGACAAAATATCAAAATATTCAGGTGTCAGATTGGACAGATTTCATCGAAGCTACACCAAGAATGTATAATTTTCATTTTAAAGTATACACATTCATTTCTGTATTAATTCTATAATAATAATATGTGCTATTGTACTATTTACGAAGTGCCAAGTGAGCTTATGCCGTGGCGCGGCGTCCGTCGTCCGGCGTCCGGCGTCAATATTTTACTTTAAATGACTTCTTCTTAATAACCGAAAGGCCTAGGGTGATGATATTTGGCCAGAAGCAAACTGGGATGAAGGGCTACAAAGTTTGTTAAAATTAATGACCTTCACCCATTTTCAAGGTCACAGGGGTCAAATATGTTAAAAACTTTAAACATCTTCTTCTCAATAACCAAACTGCCCAGGGAGACGATATTTGGCCAGTAGCATGCTTGGGTAAAGGGCTACCAAGTTTGTTCAAATGAATGACCTTCAATTATATTCAAGGTCACAGGGGTCAATTGTCTTAAAAAACTTTTAAACAACTTCTTCTGAATAACCAAAATGCCCAGGGTGATGATATTTAGTCAGTAGCATACTTGGATCAAGGGCTACCAAGTTTGTTTAAATGTATGACCTTGAATCATATTCAAGGTCACAAGGAGCAAATATGTTCAAAATATTTAAAGAACTTGTTCTGAATAACCAAAAGGCTCAGGATGTTGATATTTAGTTAGTAGCATGCTGGGATCAAGGACTACTATGTTTGTTAAAGTGAATGACTTTGACTTATATTCAAGGTCAACAGGGTCAAATTTGTTCAAAATCTTTAAACGACCTCTTCTGAATAACCATGGGTCCCAGGATGTTGATACTTTGCAAGTTGCATCCTGAGATGAAAGGCTATAAAATATGTTCAGCATAATGACTTTGTTCGACTTTCAATCACAGGGGTGAAATGTTTAAAAAAAAAATAACAGGCTCTTTTGAATGAATTTTAATCATAATTACTGATATTTTGCCTGTAGCTTTATTTTAGATCACTTTTAAGGTTATAAGTGTGAGATTTATACCAGGTGAGCGATGCAGGCCCATTGGGCCTCTTGTTTATAAGAATCACATGTAAAATTCTTATGTTGATGTTACTGATCATGTTACTCATCAAAGTTGAATACCGGGTATTTGAAATTTTCATTTTATAATTCCTTTGTGATTAAGAATGGTCCATGATTGTGATATTTTAATATAATTATTAGTTGTTTTGTTATTGAAAATCTTTTGTTTTGTATATTATATGAATCACTTATATTTTGTGGCATATTGATTTTCCTGTTGTGAGAAGGCGTGATCGCTAACCCAAATATCTCAGGTATATTTCGATTCAGACACAAAGAAACAAGCACATATAGTGGTAGTCACTTGATCGGCAAATTCAAGTATTAATGAAGATTTTGTTGGAAGAGCAAGCATGAAAAAAGGTATTTGCCAAATCAAAGAGATTTACAGTGCATTTTTATTCAAGGATGAATGGAAAAATATAAAATATGTTATCATTGAAATACATTTATGACCACTCATAATCTGTAAATTTTACATGTTGATATCCATATACAGTATGTATGATATATTTTTGATAAACCATTTGCAATACAGAAGAGAAATTCACACACATATATAAGAGTTGTCCTGAATTAAATTTTACATTATTCACTCGAATGGTGTGTTTATGACAGTGTGAAATAGGAAGATTTGAAGACAGTGTGTTATGTAATTAGAAATGGTAATCGTGAGAACAGAATTAAATAGATGTCAGATGAAAGTGAAAGAACTGAAGACAGAGTGTTGAGAACAAGGAAATATTGTGAAACAAAATATGAATGGTGGTGTGGTTGATGAAAGGACAGGAAGCTAACTGGTCGGTCATCTAAAGAGGAATGAAGATCTGGTCAATTAGTGATAATTGAAGGTACAGGCTGGAGCCCTGGGAACCTCTATTGCCCACGATGGCTGTCCATCTACAGTTGACCAATAGAGTTAACTAATTTGGATATTAGTCACTTCTTAGTTTCAAGTATAAGTGAGAGATACAGAAAGATAGTGAGAGAAGGCAGACTGAGGTACAGAGAAGGCAGACGGAAGTACAGAGAAGGCAGACTGAGGTACAGAGAAGGCAGACTGAGGGAGAGAGAAGGCAGACGGAAGTACAGAGAGGCAGAACAGAGTCAGAGTGGGAAAATGGAAAGTGAGCCAGATTAGATCAGGATTGAAAGTGAGCTAAGATAGGTGCTAGCAATGGTATGCAGAAGTATGAACTGGAAGTTGGCAACAATAAAGAAATGAACTGGAAACGGACTTGAGTACCAATTCCCCAGACCGACATCGGTCACATATTGATCAGACAATCCTTGAATTATGTTGTATAGACATATATGTATATTAATATAATATATATTATAAAAAATCTACTCAAATTAAAGGGTTTTCACGGTGAAGTAACTTGTTTTAGTGTCTTTTTTTCAAATACTACATAAACATATCAAGTGAGACTCCTTATGGAAAATAACGATCGGATTTGGCTGAAACAGATTCATAAAAATGATTAAATCTAAGATAATCACCGTTATGTGAAGTAAGCGAAAGAAAAGTGTGTCAGCTACGAAGCGAAAAAGTTGCCAAATGGTCAAAAGATAGCGCAAGAAGTACGTTATGGAATCATTATTGCAGGTGGGAAGTATTCAAAGGAGAAAATAACTGCCCTAGCAGTTAGTACGGTGCATGTATTCTTCCGGTAGCCGGTTAAGCTGAAACGGAATCGACAGAAATGCTAGCACTGTTTATGTTATGAATAAATATCTAAAACTATTAACCTTGCTAGTAATTCTTTGTCTTATACAGTGGTTTATGCGAAAGGAAGGGATAAGTGACTGGTTAGTTTGATTTTGCCATGAGGCCCTCCAAGGGATAACTGTTGTGATGGCCATGGCGTATTCTGTTCTCTCCTCTGTCGGTACTCGGGGTCAAATGACATACGTGCGCTATCACAGTTACCTAATTTATAATATTACCGGGTTCAGTAAAATGGCATGATTTAATTATATTGCTGAAATAAACGTTTTTTTTGTTTTTACATGCAAGATTTAAATTAGTACCAATATGAATACCCGGCCTCTTGCGTGACGATTCAACGTATATAAAAATCGCTCTTTGTCAGAAAGCTACGTTATCGCAGCTAGATTAAAAATGTCAAAATGACAGACCAGGATGAATAACTGAGGAAGGAGAACCTATCGTATTTCAAGTAAATAGGATCGCATAACTTTTTTTTTTAAATCGTAATTTTTCAACAGTTCATGTTTTCACATGATGTTGACTTAGAATGTATGATCATGTAACAACCTTTTCTCTATAAAGAATTAATTTTCGACTTCAGATAGAATCGGAATACGTATTGAAAACAGGGGAAAAATATTTGTTTACGTTGTAAAAATGATGCGTGCTGCCGATAACTACTGCTTCTGTTTCGGACAAAAATGAAATGATTAAAGAAAAGTTGTCTCAACATAAAAAAGGGTCCATTTACAAGAATGCTTTAATCTATGTAAAGTATTGAAAAAATATAATTATCAAATATCTCAACGCGTTCCATATCTGACACATATTCTACATGTACACGTAGTGGTATTGCCATACAGTTTATTGTGTGTGATGGCTTAAATATGACTTACTAAGTGTTAGCGTATGGAAACAGTGAAAGTGGGAAAGAGAGTATACATAAATTTATATGCATGGTCTAGAAAAAAAAATGGCCAAAGACATTGAGTTGTACAATGTAATAATAAAATTCACAAACGTTTCTCTTTTTTATGCATGTGTAGTTCGTCATTGCGTATATGCACTTTATGAAAACATTTGAAAAGGGATATTCGTCTCGAGAATATTCCTTTTTACAGAAAAGTTTGTCCCATGGGTGAGGGAAGGTGTCTAGCCCGGTGTAGCATGGTATTGTGAAGCATGGTGAAATGAACCGCGGTTCATATTAACATAATGGTAATATGAACCGCCCCATGGTGAAATGAAGTGTTCAAACGATTTCTATTCTGACAAACGTTTTTCCAATCATTTTCTTTAAGTTTACTTCAACTTGATGTATTCTATCTGAAAACCACAAAAATTATGTCTGGGTTAGAGAAATCTAGGGTGGGGCAGGGGCGCTTCACTTTACCATAATGGTGAAATGAAGGGTTTTAGCATTTTTTTTCCTATTTGACTTTTTTAATCCAAATCTGTTTTAGATTACATCAGTTTGATGTCCTGAATATAAAAATCACGGAAATTAAGTCTAGGGTAGAGAAATTTAGGGTGGGGCAGGGGCACTTCACTTTACCATAATGGTGAAATGAAGGGTTTTAGCATTTTTTTTCTATTTGACTTTTTTGATCCAAATCTGTTTTACTTTACATATGTCCTGAATATAAAAATCACAAAAATTATGTCTGGGGTCGAGAAAATCAGGGTGGGGCAGGGGCCCTTCACTTTACCATAATGGTGAAATGAAGGGTTTTAGTATTTCTTTTTCTATATGACTTTTTTAAACCAAATCTGTTTTAGATAACATCAGTTTGATGTCCTGAATATGAAAATCTCAAAAATTATGTCTGGCTAAAGAAATTTAGGGTGGGGCAGGGGCCCTTCACTTTACCATAATGGTGAAATGAAGGGTTTTAGCAAAAAATTTTCATTTGACTTTTTTAATCCAAATCTGTTTTACTTTATATAAGTTTGATGTCCTGAATACAAAAATCACGGAAATTAAGTCTAGGGTAGAGAAATTTAGGGTGGGGCAGGGGCACTTCACTTTACCATAATGGTGAAATGAAGGGTTTTTGCATTTTTTTTCCTATTTGACTATTTTAATCCAAATCTGTTTTAGATTATATCAGTTTGATGTCCTGAATATAAAAATCACAGAAATTAAGTCTAGGGTAGAGAAATTTAGAGTGGGGCAGGGGCCCTTCACTTTACCATAATGGTGAAATGAAGGGTTTTAG